>NC_051128.1:11623155-11923155 GCF_014839805.1 Manduca sexta
TCATAACAAAAAACACTTTTGAAATTTTGAAGCACGCTCAATACATGGAGCAAAGAGCAAATAGTGGAATTGCAAATTCTATATCTCAATGAAGCTTTAAATTAAGAAGAGGATAGTAAAAACATATTTTACGGATAGTATGAAACATATTCACTGACGAGGAAAATCGTACTGAATTGATATTTACTCTGGATTTGACAATTGGAAAAATGGATTATACTTTACCTGGAATTGACTATACTTACGAAAACTACTAATTGGAATACTTACGAAAGACAATATATTAAGAATTTAAATTTGAAGAAAAGAAATACGTAAGACTAGGCAGTATGGTCGTAAGACTATAGCCTGTCCTATAAGGACGAATTATAAAAAAAAAAAAAAAAATCATAACAAAAATTTATCATTTTGTGTTATTGTCATTGTCTTAATAACATCTATTGTTTGAATTATCAAATTTACTAGCCACAAAGATGTATTTGAAACTGTGTGTACTTGTATTTGCTTTACTAAGCATAAGTAATGTGGAGGCTTCTACGGGCTACGACTTTGGGGACTTCCTGGCTACAGTTTTAGGCATTGGAATCGCAGTGGTCGGTATCCTGGCCTGTCTTGGAAATTATGCGAGACAGAAAGCTCGGAATGAATTTATATAGGATACAGCCCAAGTAAGTTGCACTTTTTCATCGTATTTGTCAAGTCACATAATTTAATATCTTGTAGCCCAACTTTATTGCACAATTATTTGTTTTGTAACCGGTTTTCCGACACACCTAAAAATCCAGTTGTATAAACATTATATTTTAATCAGTTTCCCATGTTTTTTCGTCCTGAATAATATTTTTGTTCATTTTCAGATTGTTGACGCATAATATGCCTCACAACTATTGCAAAAGATATTTTAATAAATGTGGTTAATTATGGTTGAAACTACATATACTGTAAGATTGTTTTATACTTCTTAAAAAGTATTCCATTGTAGGTTGTCCATTATGTAGGTACCTACTACCTTCCTATATCTCATTATAAATGAAAAATTTGATATGCTTTATTTCACTCAAAGATCATTACTCTGCAATGTATTGGTGTTTTTCATAGACACTTCTTATAATAAAAATTTTACAGGATTACCTTTGGGAATACAATGTTCTTTAAAAGCAGCACACTTACCGATACAAAATGTTTAGAAATCTTCAAATCACATTCCATGTTAGATAATGTGTAATGTGTTTCTATAAAGATATTTATGTACACTTTCAAATTTATCATAAATTCATGATCTTCCATTGTAATGCCATAAGTTGTAATGCTATATTTATAAAAATAAGTGCTTTTTAAACACTACAATAGAAATGAAATGTGCTTTATATAATTTAACTTCTATCTAGTATCTATGTAGAACTAAATTGTAATTTAAGATGTAAAATATTACATATTTGTATGCTATATTGAATATTGTATATCAAAATATGTAACTTTGTATCTTCTTTTGCATTAATTAGTTCCTATTGAAAAAAAATTGGGCATAGAAAGTATAATTTGTAGACCTGTTTATAACCAGTAGTAAATTAACATGTTTTATATCAGAATAGCATATATTATAGCCAACATAATAATATGCCACATATCTGATGATTTTTATTGAAAGCCTTTTAAATTATAGGCTTCAATATTTATAAGACATTTAAATTGTATTGTGTTAACATTTATAGGTAACTTGGTTAGAGCCAATTTATATAGTATTGTAATAACTATGAAATAAATAGATTGTTGATATTATTTATCTTTTATTGCTTCTGACAAGGAATCAATTTTATGTTAAAGAAGACTGTCATCCTTCAGTGAATAATATTGCAGGATGTTACCTCAGATGGCTTCTCAACTGCACAATAACACCCACTATTGGTAAATAATGACAACACAAAAGTTATTCAGTATATTTTACATGTTACATCAATTTCATTGTATAATAACATTGCACACATTCATTCATAAGACGAATAAATTCCATTTACATAACTGATATTTTTTAAAATGTGTCGCTATTTAAGTATACTTTCATGCACATTAAAATCTAATTTAGAAATGTGAAAAGATTACTCCACAGATGTTTACTAGATCACTATATTTGGTATACATATAAAATATGCTATATTATTTTCTGAAGGTGGGAAATTGATTAGAAAATGTCCCGCATCACAATTAAAACATGATTATCAAATGTTTAAAATATAATGTCACTGTCATCTTAATCTATTGACTACTCTTTTCTAATTCATCTATTTCTTTTGTTATGTCATTTTTCTTCATCAATTTCTCTCTCTGATCTTTGTCGGGTGTCTTGAGGGCTCCAGATTTAATCTTTTCTTCTAAAAGCTCTATGTCTCGGAGCTTCTTTTTGAGATTTTTTAGTCTTTTGGCGGGGTCTGCTGGTGGATCGTTGGAGGTTGGCGAGGAACTCGTGAATGCAGGCTCTGTTATCTCGCACTTGGCAAGCTTATCCGCTGCTTCATCAGCACCTGGAATAAATAATAATAAAACATATTTATTACAGACAATAAACCCTTAGTAATAATATTATTGCTCTTCAATTAAATCAGACCTTTCACTATGTTTTTATAGAATTTCGATAACAATAAACAACATTAGATTTGCTTATAAAAGATAAATATTTTATATTCAGGTTATGTTTTAAAAATAATGTCAATGTAAAGAAATATAGAATTAATTTATTAAGAACATACCACTAGATGGCTTCTTTTTCTTCTTTTTCTTTTCAACATTGATGATCATCCCTGGAATGGGCTGTATGGTGGTCCCTTGGCCTTTCTTGCTCTTCTGAGCCTCAGCTACTATCTCCGGCGTCAGACCAACCGGCAGGCCTGTGCTCTGTCTGGCTTTAAACTGTTTGCCTTTACTTTCGTAAAGTGGCACCTCCTCCTGTGGTACGTAGCCATCCTTTATTCGCCTCGGTTTGCGCCATGTGCCGTCAGGGCGTTGGGTTGCTGGTATGAACTTGCAACCTAAAAAAGCAAAATAAATTATTATTTTCTATGTTTTTGCCTCACATTAAGATTAAAAACTGTTTGCATACATGGAGTATAGCATCATCCAAGCGAGCATTGGACCGAGTCCCTAAATCCTGTATACCCTAAACCAGGGGTGGCCAACCGGTCGATCGCCACAACAAGTCCAGTCGATCGTGGCAAGGCAAAAATATAAATACGTAGAACAGACCGCGCAACATACCTAATCACTAACTGCTGCACGCATCGATTTGCATTATTTTTTTTATCAAAATAATAATAAATTGTGTGCTGAACTATGTTGTTTCATTTAAGATTTTAAGATGTATGTAGCTTGGTAGATCGCACAGAGTATCATCAGTGAAAAGTAGATCTTGGGTCTTACTAAGTTGGCCACCCCTGCCCTAAACCAACATACCAACCAAAACCCACGGTGGCTTTCTTTACAATTTTGCTTAAGCATACCCATATTAAGATTAATATAAAATTTTTGAATATTGGTTCAACAAACAGGGATAGAAAAAGTAGTAATAAAACCACTATGACAAACTCGCTGATACATAAGACTCTTTTCTAGACATCTGTTAACCTTGAGACTTGAGAAGAGTTTAAAATATCTTTCCCCAATTAAAAATAATGTGGCTACACTTAATATTTGAACAATGTTAGAAAAAAAAATTTCTAAGAAATAAATACTTTGTTGTTTATAATTAATATTTTATTTTATTGTCTGCTAAACTCAAGTGTAAACATGTAGATTGTAAATTACAATGTATATGCTTAGGTATTAATTATAATGGAAAGGAAATTACAACTTATATTTTGTTTCAGTTATTATATGTGTTTATTTGATTTATTTAGGGATTTTCCTGATTCGTCTATAATTGGTATTAAAACTAAATGAAAAAAAAAGGTATAAGATGGGTTTTCCTTAGACAATCCTGCATCGAAGTCTAAGAAACTGAATGTTAAATTTTATAAAAACAATATGTAATATTATAACTAAACTAAGAAAAAAATTTACTAAAATAAAAAATATTGAATGAACTATAGGTAAAGCTGATTTGTTAACTAAAAAACATAAATTCTCAGTAAATGAACTAAACTCAACCACTCCTAAAACATTGCAGTCTATTTATGTATTTTTTCAATAATGAATTTTTGCAATAGACACAATAGAATGGAAATCAATTTGAATAGAACTTGTCTAAATGTTAACTTAGTAATAAAATATTATTCTATGATGCCCTTATATTTAGAGCTAGATACATGATTTTAAAATTATGAGAATTATAATACAAATAGATTCAGGGCATTTCAAATATGCTATACAAGTTAGAGTATTTAGATTTTTACATTAAACTAAAATATTAGTATGTAGGCAACGGATTGCATTATGTACAAAAAAGCAGTCGTTTATATCAGCTTGCCTATGCAATAATGATAAAAAAGCGTAGCTAAATACGCATAGTATCCACCTGCTCTTAGAACAGTCTTCCATTATATCTGACTATCAAATTGTTCAAAATAAAAAATTTCTAACAGCAAAAAGTAAGTTGAATGTTTTCGCTTGGTCTACCATTTACAGATTCAACAAATCGTGTATATAATATATAAATAGAAGAGTTCCGCATCGCTTCACAGCCGCTTTCTATATGACAATTTTCGTGTAGAGCTATCGTTTTAATTAGTATGAAAATATCGCACGAAAAGGAATGCTTTAATTACCAACTTTCTCGATGAAAATGTTGAACCGTAATATCAACAAGTACACCACTAATATACCAACCCGGGAAACTAATCATATTATTCAAAATTGCACTGAAAGGCTTATAAAAATCACTGAAAGCCAATACAAAGACATAGCACATACCGTCAGCGTCGTGTTCGTACGCCGTTGTGGCCATTATTTACCACAAATACGAAGCCACTTTTAATATGCTAATGTAACATTTAGAAATCAGGACGTGCCTTGCGAAATTTTTATTTTACAGGCGACTATTTTTGATTCGAATACAACTATTTTGACATTTAGCGAAAAAACCGAATGGCGTTGAACGATTTGCGGAAATTGAGTGAAGGAAAAGATTAGTAACGCATAGAGTAAATACACAAAAACAGCCACGTAAAATTACATCAAATAATAAAATTATGTAAAATGAAACGAGTACATAATTTTTATACGTTTCATAATAAATTCTAAAAATATTAATACCTAACCCTCATAAGACATATTTGCTTGTTAGACGTTAGTCGATAGTTTTGTGCTTAGTTTATTCGACACACAAAATCCTACTAATCGTGAACCGACGCCAATCACAAAATTTTTAGTGACAGAAATCATAAATACCAGAGACCAATAAACTAGAATAAATACCAAGACATTGCTAAGTCTAACAAATCTAGTTCATTTGTCTCTGCTAACAAATTTAAAATTGTTGCGATCGATCTAAAACTATCTTTTGTTTTATTAAAGTTAATAATTAGTGTAACTACATAATGCCAAAAAGAAGGAGATTGTTTACACCTTTAAGGCACAGGAAGAGCCAAAATATTATTTCAAAAAATGATTATGATGAAAGAAGTAAGTTTGTTTTTACGTAAAACATAATAACTTTTCCATGTCTTTATTTAAACTATTCATGGTTCCATACAATATCTCTTGCATTAAATCATGTCTTCTTGAAATTATTATTTTCCAGCTAAAGAGGTATCAACTGCCCGAGGTAGGCTGCAAGGTGCCTTGATGGAAGTCCTCGATCCAGCTGGCGAAGAATCTGACGTGTCTTCTGACCAAAGCCCACCCAAACGAAGCAGGTTGTTACAGTAAATAATAAATGTCGATGTTTATATTTTCACTTCTGTGATAATTCTCCAATTTTCATATTTTTGGAGATAATAAAATATCGCGTAACTAGCATTGATAAATACAGTATAAAAGCCAAAAAAAATTTAGGGTAGAGTTGAAACTGAAAGTGTGGATTTCTTTGCATTTTATGTACTAATCTCATTTGTTTTTGTTTAATAACTTAATATACTAATAATATTAATGCTAGTTATGCAGTATTTGAGTATCGACAACAGTTTGAAATAGTCCATTTGACCTAGCAAGATGCAAGCAAATTTTACTTTGATATATTGCTGTAATTGATAATACCAAGGTCCTGTAGTATGCATAATACTAACTTCATAAAATGAAATGACTAGAACAAGGTTAAAAAAACCAAAGTTGACCTAAGAAACTTCATTTTAGACTTCTAGATTCAGGATTTTGTTAGGCATCATTAAAGTCTATCAAATATACATAATATTGTATGACATAACTATACTTGGTGCTGATGACAGTAATAGATACAACCTTTAAAAACTTATTTTAACAAAGAAATCCCAACAAATACTTTGCCTATGGGAAAAGATGCCTAAATATTAATCAAAGAAATGGTATATCCATTTGCCAAATTTCATCCAAATCCCTATATTGCTATCTGTGTTAACTTCTAAAAAATATTAAACTTGTGCATCTTGCTTCTTACTAATATTATAAATGCAAATGTTAGGATGTTTAATAGAAATGCAGAAACCACTGAACATGACATGTGGATAGGCCAAGTTCTGGATGAACATATAAGCTTTTCGTAAAATGATAATTTGCTCCTGTAGGAAATATATATTTATTAAACTTAGTTTTTTAAATAAACATTTCTCCCACAAAGATGGAGCTATGTCTTGCTACAGTGATTTATGGATGTTTGTAACGGAAAGGATTTTCCATATGGGAGAAGCCACAAGCCACACCGAGTTACAATATTAAATTGATTTTTTATTTCAGACATTCTGGTAATGATCTAAGGAACTATTTCTCTGATGATGAAGACAGATATATGTCACGTCGCCCGCCCCGCCAGTCCTACGTGTTGAAGCTGTTTGACAGGAGTGTGGACCTCTCCCAGTTCAGTGAGGACTCTCCACTCTACCCTATATGCAGGGCGTGGATTGCCAACCAGCCTAAAGCAGACTATAAAAAATTTGGGTAAGTATTTTACTCACTTAAAGCATAGTAATAATTTTTGTATTTGTCTAGTGCAGTTAATTTTCAGTAAAAGAACTTAATATTTCCAGAAATATTGCCGAATGTATTTATCAACATTAATCAAAAACTTATAAATTATTAAAAAAAAATGTGTTTTTATGTAAAATTTAATAAATACTAAAGTTTTTTTGTGCGTCATATTGCATCCATTTAAATATTATTTCAGAAAAACATATGCGGCTCCAGAGCAAAATGAGAACACTGTGGAGCTGCCAGGACCAGAAGGCCCTACAGTGTCACGAATACCGGAACTGTTGCCAGAGCAGAAGGCTGCTAACAAAGACAACATCAACTTGAACTATGTAAGTACTGTGATATTCTTTTAAATTAATGATTTATTTTCGGACTAGGTAAAATTATGAACACCTATGGCAAAAAATTACTTTGTTTATCTGGCAAACAAGCAAATGGCGGACCTGGTGATGACTGATCTCTACCTATAACACCCAACATGCTAGACATGAATAAGGATAAGGGAAGGGAGGGCTACCATTAATTACCCATCATATGAAATGCAACAGAGAGCTATAATATTCATGCATTGCTGGTCATAGAAGGCTTGTTATTTTTTCCTTACATCTACAGTTGAAACTGGTTTATAATGATGCATCAATCATAACAACGAAATGGTAAGGTCTCAGTTTGTAGATGTATAAAAATTAATTATTGGTTTCCATTGTATATTGTGATATATAAAACCATGAACTGCTATATTATCATACTGTTCCACAAGCGAGAAGCCCCGCCGCCCACCAGAGAGCAACTGCTGCAGTCGCACACGGCGCGGTGGACCGCAGTGCGCGCCGCCTGGGTGGCGCAGTCCAACAAGGCTGAGATGCGGTACGAGGCCACGCAGCAGCTGCTCAACAGGATCAATGTCAAGTAAATATTACGACAAGCTTGTCACCTAAGATAGATTAGAAACATAATATTTTAATAAGTGTGTGTAGTTTTTTATTATCAAATGGGGAAAATTAATTGAAGATGTTAGAAATGGTATTGTGATCAGTAGGATAGATATTATATTTTAACTTCTTCATTTGTCAGTGTTAAAGTCTTAAAGATTTATCAATAATTGTGTTTGTTATTGTCACCTGTTTTTTTTAATACTGATAAATTATTTTAGAGGCTAATTCTAGAAAATGTCCTGAAGAATAATATTACATGTACACCCTAATTAAAACAATGACCACAACCACAAATGTTAAATAATATTCTTTTTTTTTGTTTCAGTAATATATAACGGTTAGCAGATAAGAGAAGACATTTAGATTGAATTTACATTTTGTAAATAACTTTTAACTTGATTGCCAATCGGAATAAAAATCATGCATGATTGAGAATTATGGAATAAAAGAATTGAGCATTTTATATAGATTTATTTTGTAAATAAAAAAAATAATGGTTATGCTTGTTTTCTTTTTTTATTTCCTTTTGTTTGTTGCGGGCAGCTGGCTTGCTTGTGTCCCTTCTCCTTGCACTTGTAGCAAGACTGTAAAATAAACAAATTTTGAATGTTTTATCATAATTAAAACAATATTTATGAGAGACTTTGCTTCTATATTGTACTCTTTGTTTTTAGTACACAACATAGTACAAGCATAATATTTTGTACAATATTGAGTCTCAAATTAAATGCAGAATATTGACTTCATAAAATAATATATTACCTGACTCTCAACAACGACACCACACACATGCCCCTTCTGTTGGCAGCATCGTTCACACACACCACAGTGGAAGAACGTAGGCTTCACGCACCTCTTGCAGATATTACAGTGTTTGTATGTCATCCCATTTTTACTGGTGCACTCTTTACATTTATTGCAGTGGTTATTACTAGCAGCAACCCAATATTTGCACTTATCACACAGTTTATAGTTCTTATCGTTTGATAAGTCTATTGTGATGAGCGGCAAATTGGTGAAGAAACGGACCGGTGATCCGAATTTGCGGCCCGTATTAGTCTTACTTTGGAATTTCTTATGTTTTTCGTATTCAACCTGTGAGAAAAAGTTAAATTATAATTATAGTTTTGTCCAACACACACTGTTCAAAATTAAAATATGTTATTAATTAGTATGCTATCGCATTATTAAAGTGTGAGTCCATTATCTTAAAAAATTTAACAAAATGAGAAGGAACAAAGTAATTTTTATGTATTTTTTTTTAATAAAATATATAGTCTATTTACAAAATAATATTGTAGTCTCAAATTCATTCAGCTACTTATGCAGCTGAGTGTACTTTCAAACAAATATTTTTAAGTTGAAAAAATAATCCTCACCTGATAATCATGCATCCTTATTTTGGGCAATATATTTCTAATGTAGGGTTCTGAGAAGTATGGGAATGCCCATAAGACAGGAAGGGTGTCATCATCTGGTCTCTCACAGACCCTTCTGTATGTTGCTTCTAACTCTTTCAGTGTGTGTGCGAGTGGTTCTACACGACCTCCAAAGGGAGGGTCCATTACCACACAAATACCTCCATTTCTAAAATACAAAAAATAACGCATAAGAAACATTTTTAGAATGATAGTTACACATTTTATTTTTAAAATAAATAATGGCATATTATTCTAATAAGACGGTAATCCCACCCCCCTGATCACATCATGGGACTGAACACAGGTGAATAGTGTGCCTTGGTTTCACCTGTGCACATTGCTTGATAAAGGCATGATATTATGCTTATCCATATTGTCCACTTTTAAACCAAAATCTAAATAATACCTAATACTGTTTCAATGTATTAAAATTGTTTCTATTGTTTTCATATTCAAAACATAAAATCAAACAAATGTATCTCAAACATTTGATTATATGATTAAATTAATTATATCATGCAAAGGACCAAAATGTAATTCATACTTAGATTTCTTGAAGAACTTATTCAAAATCCTCTCATCTTCATTGCCGTTAAACATGTAGTTGTTGAACATGTTATACCAGATGTATTTGTTGGGTGCATTGAACAGATGGTGACGAGTATCGAAATCAAGTAATATTGAGTCATAGTCCGGATGGGCCTGTGCAGCTTCATGCACTGACGGTGTTCCGATGCAGATAATATTTCTGGACACAAAATAAAAAATTGTGCAATGTTATTACATTTTTATAATCAAGTTATTGTTTTCATTGGAACATTTGAAATTGACTGCCTCAGTGGCATAGTTTTAATACGTAGGCGGTACTAATTTAACTACCGCACTGAGGTCCTGGGTTCGAATCCTTGGTTGGGTCAAAAGAAATGTAATAATTGAATGGTTTTTATTTAGGTTGGCGGAAAACCCCGTGTTTCGCAAAGCACAGAAAGCCGTGCTGCACCTGATCTCTCTCCAGACATGTCTCATAGCCGTCTCACAGACTATGAGAGTGAAGGAACGGAAAGTGCACCTGTGTATTGCACACACACTTGTGTACTATATGTCCCTCATACCTGGCTGATATTTAATATCTTTGTTGAAATTGGCCACAGCCGCCAAAACTTGGCTAGGTGGGTTTTTAATTTTTGTTCATAATTGAAACAATAAATGAAATCTAATTGACTTGTTACATAGAATTTCATTCTAGAATAATTACTACAAAAAATACACTTTCTTTATATGATTTAAAATAAATACATACTCTTAAATGACAGGTTTATTACACAAGCATCTATTGATGAGGTTTCATAGCTCTATTATTGATAGTTAAAAAAATGTATAAGAATATAAAACTTACGAAATTTTATTATTCTTCAAGATCCCAAGTATGGTGCCAACAGATTTCTTAGTGAACATGTACTGAGCTTCAACAGCATCATTCTCTAAGGTTGGCAGCCATGATGAAGGGTGCGTGAGCTGCTCGTCAGTGAGAGACATTGTGACTCTGTGGTCCTTGAGATGTTTCTTACTTTGTGACATGATGTACAGCTCTTTACATGTGTTGCAGTAGGCCCGGTTTGAATAATGGCAGGATTTTACCTAGAAATTAATAAAATAACACACATTACACCATACACATTACTCCCAAAGTAGTCATATGTGTAACTAGAGCACTAACTTTTCATCTATGTGTTCCGTCCCAAAGATGTAATAGAGGGGAGCCTACCACCATTTCAGGCACATATTTCTGACTTAGGACTAATACCGAGGAGAACACCGGAATACCATTTTGCCCGATCCGGGATTCGAACCGGGAACTTAGAACCGTGTCGTACTGTACACGTAATACAACTATGCCACTGAGACAGACAAACAAATTATTCAGTCTATACTTTAAGTCTTAAAGAAATTGATTAAAAAAAATATAATCTGTATCCTATGTCAATTTTATTTGTAGAAATAGATGGTTTGCGGTAAGTTTCTAACCTCATTAAAATTCTTCCATGCGCTAGCTTTATCAATCTTCGGTATTAAACTATAATACTTTTCGTTGCGTTTCTTAACATTCTCCTTTTCCCAGTCTTCCTCGTCAATATGAATGGTGCAGTCTTTCTTATTCCTACATGAGGAACATCCAAAATATCGGCCCTTTTCGTTCGAAAATAACAAAGTAGGACCGTGTAAGCACAACGGATGACTCGTTACATCTTCTACTACAACTTCAATGGGTGAAGACTTTTGGACATTACTCTCTTTAGATTCTAACTTGCGTTTCTTGGCCATAATGTAAATATAATAATAATTTTAATTTAAAAACAACTTAAATTACAATCAACACGTGAAAAATAAGTAATGCGTGAAAACGTGAAAGTGACGTTCAAGTTGATTTTGACACTTGAGTATTTAAATTCCATAGAGAAAAAAAGTTAATATCGTTGGTCGTTGTGTAATATCAAATACGTGAATGTCATCTCATATATGTGTTACCAGCCTTTTATAAATTATTTTACTTTGGTAACATAAAATATAACGCCGGTCGCATTTTTTCCTGATTCTTGACATTTTTGTCAATTTTTCTGATTTATCTAATAGGTACTAATTAGAAACAAAAATGAACGGCTTAGTTAAAACTGCGCACAGGGTAATGCAAAGTTGTGTGAAAAACTCAAGTCTAACAGGTATCGTGAGCCGCACACAGACACCCGTGAAGCGTGATTTCACAAGAGGAATATGGCATATGAGCTGCTCCAAGCGGCTGGATGGCACCCTGGCTTCCTCCAGCCTTCTTCACAACCATTCCAACACGTGCAGCTGCGGGTGCGGCCTCAAAGCCATGCACACAAAAGGTACGATACTCTTGCATTTTTAGGTTATGTCCTAACCTTGCATCATCCATAGGAACCACATTTCGTTCAAACTTACAATAAGTTTAAATGTATAATATGAAGTGTTCTCTTAGCAGATAGAGGAGACGCTGATTCTGTGAAACCCAAGCCTCTGGGTGAGTCCTTATTCCCCATTCCCCTCACCTGTCCATTCCCTAATTAGCTAGTATATTCTAGGTTCTTCGGTTTTTCAATTAATACTGTAGCGTAGAATACAGTAATTAGGACTTCTTTCTTCTTAGATATCTAGTAAATATAGCATCATTCCTGTTCATTTAAATTTGTTTGCAGAATATGAATTATAATTACAGTAAATAGCAGTATATTGATTATAAGTTGCCCAAAATTATAATATGATAATAAATTTTTGTCTTTAAAATTGTATATTTAAAAATACCAACAAAGGTTAATCAAGTTTTCCAACCATTGCAACTCAGGAGTTTCAATTTATTTGCACACCTGAAGTACATACATCTGTTATACAGTAGATAATATTTGACTATAATAAAATAAGCACACACACACACATCATGCCTACATCCCAGATAGAGTGAACAGAGTTGCAAACGGGGCATCCCCTTAAAGCCTGTTAAGGTGGTAGCTCAAGGTCCATTTTCATACATTTTGTTTCGGCTTTAATCTGGGTAACTAAACAAGTATTGGCAAGTAAAGAATTTAAATTCACGTCTAGTTAGTGATTAGTTCTCGCAGTTGAAAGAAAAACGTAAAAATAATTAATAATCATGGATATTTCGGCCTTTAAAATTTAATATGACGAAATTATTAATTATTAGATTAAAGCCGAAACAAAATGTATGAAAATGGACCTTGAGCTACCACCTTAATAAAATATTAATGGTAGAAAAATCAAAATTGGGCTTGAATCAAAAAACAAACTAATAATAAATCCCTGTTGTTATGTCACACCAGACCCATCAAGAAGACAGGTCTTGGTGATTTATACAGGGTACAGCAACCTCATACTCACATCCAGGGGCAGGCACTGTGCCTGTTGCCTGCATAAAGCTATGATACATTTCTACACCTTAGATTGTAGCCTTTATGTTGCATTTTCAAGTTGATTATTATTATAGTGTATTTAATTTTTTAAACATAAACTAATGTGAAATCATTATGCAATATGAAACGGCAAGATTTTTAAATGAAACAATCATACATTTTTTAAATTCTTGAGGATTAAATCTAGGACCCCAGTATATTTAACAGTATAAATATGAAACCATTGTGATGAAAATATTATTGAATTGTGATTAATAAACAATTTTGGTATAGATTAATTTGTATATAAAAGGTTCATTAAATATATTTAGGACAAAATATAAATTTGATCTATTAAAAATTACCACACATTACATTCTCCTGCAGGTGAGAGAGAACTGGTGGAGTTCTTAACCGAGGAGATAGTAGCAGAACGTAAAGCTCAGAAGGTGAAGTCCCTACCGGCTGAGGTGGACGGCTTCTCTGTGAAGGGAGACGGAGCTGAGGTAGTGCTCACCAAGCAGCTGAAAGATGAAGTGTAAGTTATATTTATCTTACTTCATATTATGCTGTTAATTTTATGATTATACCTTCGTTTTTATTGACAAATAACTAACAATGACACGAAGGAAAGGCTAAACTATAAATTTTTACTAACAAAACAAATTGTAGTTGGCATATACCTTATTGAATTCATCCAATACTGGTTTGCATTTGATTACAACTTATAATCTCCATAATGACATTGCACCTTATTATTTGAATTTCATATATAAATATAATTTACAATGTCCAGTGTTGGTTTCCAAAAAAAAGTAAAATAAATAATAACTGAATGTAGTATGAAATATGTCGGTCTGATAAAAGTTCCACAAAGAATCAATCCACCTATACTAAGCAATAATTCCATTAAATTTGTAACCTACAGAGTTAAAGTGACTTTCAATGTGAACCACACTGTGGATTCCGAGGACTTTGGTGAGGGCGAGCCACAGCAGGACAAGCAGGAGTTCTCGGAGATGCGCTCGCGGCCGCAGTTCGAGGTGGACGTGGTCCGCGGCGACACAACGCTCGGGTTCACATGCTCGTTCCTGCAGGACCCGCCACCCTCATCCGCCGATGAGTACAGTGAGTTGAAAAATATTTTTTTTTTTGGGTTGTGGCTCCTCCATTACAGCTGTGGGTTTGCCAATGTCGAAAGATGTTGTGTGATGTTAGGTGCTTAAAAAGCGTAACTTTAAATTTTACTATTTCTTCTCTACAAATTATTTTATAATAGAATTTCTAACAATACTAAACCCAATCAACTAAACAGATACAAAAAAACTATGTCAAAAGTTCACAGTTAACAAGTGAGATAGAAATGTAAAAAATAAATTTTTAATCAAAAAAATACAGAAACAATAAGATATTATGAATTCTACCACCAAAAACAAATAAAATTGAATGGAACTTTATTTATTTATATGAGACACAAATAGCAAAGATTAAGAATTAGGTACTTAATTATTTAAAATTACTAAAACCTAATTTCCAACCATTGCAACTCGGGTTTAACTTGAGAAGTATTGATATTAAACAAGCACACCTAAGATATACATAATTGACAACATTATATAGTCAAAAAATTATTATCCAATAAATTACTAGAAAAATTAATATGAATATTTAAGTTTTGATTAAGCTTTAAAGGCGTTACTAATGTTATATACATCTGAAATAGTTTACAATATTTTGTTTTGCTGTCTCTGACATTCAATTTCACTCAACATGGTAAGACAAAAGTATACAATTGTGATTGGTAAGATGGAAAGTATTATTAGGCAACTCCCTGTAACTATGTCATACCAGATGCATCAAAGTGACGGATCTTGGTCAGTTGTGCAGGGTACAGCAAACTCATACTCACATCCAGGAGTAGGCACTGTGCCTGTTGCCTGCATAAAGTTATGATACATTTCTACACACAATACTACATCTTAGACAATATTTGTAGGACTCTAGTATGAACATTTCTTTCTGACAAATATTGAGTAAATGCTCATGCGCACATTTATAAAAATTGTAGTTGTTCATGTGTGCGTTCATAAAGACTCAAAATCGTATAGTATGTAAATAGCATTTTCTATGTAGTAGTAACATTAAAAGGGACAATTTTTTCTTCATGGCTATAAGCACATAGCGCCTTTATTTTCTAGTCTCTCTAAGACTGGTTAATTATTTTAAAAATAAAAGAAATTAAACTGAAATGATAATGTTACCTTCCAGATGACATCTTTGGTATCGACGAGGTGACCATCTACAAGGGCGAGTGGAACGACAAAGTGTACGCAGTCGCTGGAGACGTGCTCGACGGCGTGAGTTACTTGTCATAATTTATTTCAGCACCATCTAGTTATAAATTTGTTAATAGTTATACAAAATCTCTGAAATATTACAAATTATCTCACTGGAGTCTGTTTGTGATATACAAAATATTGTCAGTTATGTGGAAGAGTTATATGTTTGGAGATCACGCAATAATTATTCAGGGCAGGAAAAGAATCCATGGTCTGACATTATTCAAACAAGTGTATTCATATCTTTTTACAATATTTTGATTAACATTATCAAATCCAATATCAAAATAACAAACGCAAAGTATTTTGGTGATCAGTATGGCAGGTAATATTACTTTCCAGTGAAAATATTTTTGTGACTTGTGAATCCTTATAGATATAATATTGAGCGACAGCAATGAATCATCAATTATTAGAAGTATAATTTTTCTTCTCTACAAATAATAATATATAATCCTAAATATAAACTAAGAGCATTTATGATGTATTACTGCATTTTTTTTTTTTGCTGTTAAATAAAACATAATATTACCAACGAGAACTATGGAACTGCCAACAGTATCCGCTCAGGCGCACTATGCGTCCTCATAGCATGTTTTATGAATACGGGTATAAGATTGCTTAGGGATAGACTCGTCGAACTAATTTTCATGTAGTTTTCACAGGCGGATAGAGTATAATTGGGAGCAGCATATAGTCTTTGAGTGGTAATTGGAAAAGTAATCCATGGACACAGTTACTATATAATTCGTAGTTCGAGTTCGTAAATTGTAACTATGGATGCTTGCATACTTTCCTGTCACTTACATACTTACTATTTGAACGACTATATGAAACGCTCGATGGCGTTATGGTATATATCGTGGTGACTGACGCGAGAGGTCGCAGGTTCGAGTCCCGCCCATGCCCCGTTTCTTGCCACACTTGAGACTACCCAACATGTAGTTGTCAGGTGCCATAAACTGGGGTAGATCGTATGCACGGACGCGAAGTTGATTTTCTGTATTTCTATAGAGAATATTCACTGATGTGCTACATTTTTTTTAATATAAATATGTATTTTTTTTTTATATATTACATAATGTAATTTTTGTATTTTTTTTTTATTGTATCACAATAATAGGTTTTTCATAGTTTAAGTCAGTGTTAATTGATATTTTGTGATTAATTTGGAATTTAAATATTTTTTATGTGCTTTTGGTTGTGTATACTTAATGTTGAAGGTAATAGGGATCAAAGCAGCTTGTTTACATTTTACCTACTCATCTTTAATCCTCTTTATCAGTCACCATGTCCTTTATTATAAACATATTAATCAAGATTTCAATATCAATGAATAATCAATTTTATTAGATCATAATATTATATTTAATTATCGTTTGCTTGCTGCTCCACTTGCATCTATTTCCACAACGAAAAGTAAACATTCGATGTAGAAATGTAGCTTTCTTAATAGTGAAATAATTTTTAATAGTTCCAGAAATATGTGTATTCTAACAAACTTTTCGGTTTTATTTATTGCATATTTTTGCTCCCAGAATCACCTGTGAAATTAAATATGTAAGGAATAGTAAAAATGAACTTCTATTTCCTTTTATTAGTCTTTTACACGCACACTTTCACATTAATAATATTAGTATGTATTTAACACTGATCAATATTTCCAAATAGCCAGTGGCGTAGTAATGGCGTTTAGTTGGTACGGTCTGTCCCGACGAAACTTTTAGGATGGCGGAAAAATGTCTGAAATAAAATCTTTAAAAAATGTAAACTTTTTTCGCATGAACCAGTAACGCGTCAGGCTTTATCCGTTGCCAAGGAGCGGCAAATTTCACGTCCGTTCCGGGTGCAAGAACCCATGCTACTCCAATGCAACAACCAAATATATAATTCTTCTCCATTGCAGTACCTATATGACCTGCTGATGAACGTGCTCGAAGAAAAGGGCATCAGCAACGAGTTCGCGCAGAAACTGTCGGACTTCAGCACCGCGTACGAGCATGCCGCCTACATCAACCTGCTCGAAACTATATCCAAATTCACCATTGGCAAGTAGTTGCCAACATCTACAAGCAAAATGCGACCAAATACCATTTTTAGATACCTTGCAACCATAAAACCATTCATCTTTGTTAGATACCATGCAACCAAAAGATATGTTGAGACCAAAAAATGGTAGCAAGGTGTAAAATCCTTTTAGGCCATTATAATGTAGATAAATCTGTATGTAGTAGTTATTAGAATGTTACCTATAATTCAGACTAAGCTCAAATTTTTGTTTGATGGCACTGTTTAAGATCACTACCCTGTTTTATGTCTAAAGAAACTTGTCTTTATATATTAATCAATGCAAGAAAATAAATTTGAGGCGACCAGCGTCATCTAATATTTAGATAGATTTGAATCTTATGTAGTTAGAAATAAGAATTGAAACCATGTTGTTCAAACCATGAAAAACGAATTGTTTGTGACTGCCTTGTGTTGAAGCATTTACGTTGTAGTTCAGCTTTAATGTTTAGTTTAGTTGTGGACGCGGTGTCGATTGTTTTACGTTAGTGTTAATTAGATTTAAAATGCCACAATAAATACTGTTAAATTATACTGGTGTTTCATTTATTCTACTTGGCGTGACTGTCTTGTATGGGGTTAATGGAGCATCAAAAAGTGAATTTGTATGGTGTTGATGTTTACTTATGTGCAGTAATAACACTGACTACAATGGCCTGCAGTATACAACTATTTTAATAGATTTTACATAAAAAAGACATTATAAAGTGTAGTAACAAGATATAATGTTGCTTAAACGCGAGATTCTAGTAATAATATGTAATGTATAAATAAACTAATGTAAAAGTAAATAAAGAGTCATTCAGATCAAATAAAAAATTAGGTTTGCAAATGAAGAAAGAATAAAATGTCAACAAGCTAGATAAATACGTGCACTTAGGTATTACATTTTAAACAAACATGGCCACAGCAAATATTATTTTTATTACCAAGGAAAGATCCGTTTTCATATTCGGGTGAGATGAACATTTTAAATCCTTACTTTATGTAGGTATATATTTGAAGCTAGTAAATTAATTTATTCATTCAAGTTCTCCCAAAAACATTAATCACTATTGAGTTAATTACAATTAACACAAAAATATCATACAAATCTATTGTTTTTAAATGTAACGAGAAATAGTTTACAGCCTCGTTTATATAATTAAACCAAATACCTTTAAACGCATTGCAATACTCTATAACGCTGGACTCTGGTTTTAGTGTAGAGTCTACACTAAAACCAGACTATATTATTAAAATACTGGCGAGTTTTTATAAGCGTATTTATCAGAATTACGTGATAGTATTTTGACAGAGACCAGCCACGAGCTGTGCCATGCATGGTTCAATGCCTGAACACTAACCCAGTGGGTTGGTAACTTCTGTAGCGAGATAGTATGATAAAATTGTACTTACTTGTTATTTTGGAGAACGCAAATAACAGATCGACTAGTGCCTACGATATTGATAGGAAAAAATAGGCATGCAAATTAAAGTACCTATCGATCTCTTCTAATATAGCTGAATAGTTTGTTTGGACACATTAATATCAGGAACTACTTAACCGATTTTTATTTTATTTTTTTTTTCACTAAAAGGAAGCCACATTACTCCTAAATACTATAGGCTACTTTTTATCCCGGGAATATATTTATGCCAGATTTTTTTTTCATGCGAGCCGAACCGTAGGCAAAACTAGTAAGTACTTAATATCTTTATCAATGCACATAACTTAAATAATATTTGCTATATATGCTACCAGACAACTCTCCCTAATAATAACTATTTTAAATGTTTTATCCTGTTAATGCTTAAAGTGCTCTACGGCATCAGATCGCAAAAGATTCCATATTTTATTCAATAATTTTATTATACTCCCAGCTTACCGTACACAATAAAAGAATCAAAAAAGAAAGTAAAAGTTGACGAGCCCTGTTTTACACAGTTAATGCGCTACTATACGCCAGTAGATAAGGATTAGTAAACAGTCAAGTTCATAATAAGTATGCGTTTATCGCGCCCTAGGTACGTAAAAAATGGCCAACAGCGAATGGTATCGGTGCGGCAGGGTTTCGTACTTATGTACACGGGCAGAATGGTTTAAAACAGTCATCCGGTTTCAACAGACCGGCATTATTGTGTCGACTGCCGAGAGGTAATCATCTGTCGACATTCCATGGACCCCACTCCACTTACCATCAGGTGCAATGGGTTGCGTAACTACGTTACCACGCATGCATAAAAAAACAATTAGGTACAAAAAGATATCTGGGCGATTTTACGGTAAAGGTGACCGAGCCTATCCCATTCACTCGCTACGCTTTGAATTAAAGGGCAATGTACGACGAACTACATGAATGATATTCGAAAACTAATCCAATGTAAAATTTCCAACAAAAATATTTTTTTGTTTAAAAGTAAGTAGTAGGAGGCATTCACCTACAATAAATATAATTATCCAACATGATCTCTCGAAACTTCCCTTTTGGCAAATTTGTTTTTAAAATACATAACTATTAACTACTTATATTAATTAATAGTACATAATATTGATAGTGACCTGCCTAACTTTGGTAAAATATAGTATCAAGTTATAACAAATAAGCTGAATCCAGAGAGTTAGAGAGCTGTGATATTCAACAATATGCTATTTCGTATACCTACGTAGTAATTTATTTCACCGAACCCTAAAAACTATTTTATCAATGTGACATTCGTTATAAACAACAACTGTGTTATTTCACTTACCCTTCTCGTTTGTCCTACATTCTGTACTACGATAAAATATGTAGGTATTAGGTATTAAACATACAGTGTTGTGATTTAAAGTATAATTTATGATTTAATAAAATAAATACATATAAAAGTAGGGGCTTCCGGACCAGTATTTAATCGCACATACATAAGTGCTTTTAACTCAGCCTAGTTACGTTGCAATTATATATTTTTTTTAAACTATAATTTGAGATGGGGGGATATAAACAAATATTTAGATTGGGACGGCTTACTGTTTACACCCGACTCAGAAAGCAATTACGCCCCAAGCGGTTTGAGATCAAACTTGATATAAATTATTTTTGAAAATTTAATAATAATTGAAAAGAGTCGGATTCCCCCCATCAGACTGAATAGGATTCCCTGATAGTACGTTATATGTATACAAATACAGAACGCTAAAGATTCGTAACTACATCAGCCTGTATATAGTCATATATTTTTTTTATTAAATCTAGATAACGTGTCATAAAATAAAAAGATTCCAGCCAGATACGCCCCCCGTTCCCCCTATATATAAATTTGCGAGAATTCTCGACGCTTCAAAGTTTCCCGCGATGCCGCAGTCAGCTGACACGTCGACACTTTTTCCCGTGATCAGCTGTAAATCGAAAAGTAACTTGTGAAATAAATCGTTATCTCTTTCTTACCACGCTTGTTTTGTTTCTTATCACATGACTCGTGACCTGTGCTAAAAGGGATCCACTAATCGTTTTATTAGTTGACCTCAAAAATAAATTATCCAATCATGCAGTGGTTTAGTTATTAAGCTTAAAATTAAGCTTAAAACCGACCAATAACAGACTGGCTACTGTATGACACCAACGTGAAATTCGTGTAAGTTCTTCTGTCAAGTCTGCGAATGAACTAAAGCAAGAAAATGAAGCGAGTTTTGCTTTATGTCGCCAAAATGGCTGACGCGTCGTCATCGTTGCGCGTAAAGAAAATACCCGATAACTTGTACGAGCTGTGCTTAACAAATTTAGTGAATTATTTGCAGAAATCAAAGTGCGAGAGAAATGTATTGCGTTCGTTACCGGACAGCATCCTCATGGATGTTTTTTTTAAGGTAAGTTAAAGATTGATTTTTGTTTATTCTTATCAATAAAAAATATACAGTATCTTGTTGCGGGTACCGTTAGTGGCGGTTATCACGGTCTGATAGGCTGCTGTGGCGACTCGTTAGATGTGTGTGCTACATGAAAGGGTGTAGTTTAGATCGGTGGTGTAGGAATGTGACCGTGAACCTCTGCGTTGGTGGGCAATGGGTGCCATCGGAGTTGGCTAGGGGCTGGGGACGGCGGCCGGGGCGCGCTGATAGCAACACACTTTCACTGGCGAATGTCGAGCCGAGTTGATGTCACTATTACTGCTCACACGATCTGTCCCTTTGTTACGAAACAATCTGCGCGTGTGCAGCTGACGGCTCACGGCACGCTGCGATTCACAACTTTATTTCACATCGTGTCATTGCACGAGAGCGAATTATAAAGGCCGATTGTTTTCACATGTCATGTCAAGTGGGTGGAAAAGGTTTATAACTATAATCACTCTCATTTAGATAGTACATCTTTTATGTCATTTATTATAACACATGCATCTTATATTAAATCAACACACCCACATAATATTTTTCAGAATGTAGAATAATCAAACAATGTGTCTGTGATGCAGTCATTAAAAAGCATTGTTCTTTGCACAGATAAGTCAGGTAAAATGATACAATGCACTTAAAATATTTAGGACAAGTATTAATTTTTATCAGTCACATGTTGGCAAGAAGATTTAGCAATATAAATTGTTATTACCTAATATTGCTTTCCATGACATGAAAGTGTACTATTCAGATAATTTCATTGCATTTTGTCAATACAACTAGCAGGCAATGTAAACAAATTATTTTGTATTGATTTTAATTATAAAATCAGCAAACTGCATTAGCAGTTAATGAAAAGGAGCTGATATATGCCTGCAAAGAACCTATTACTAATGTATTATAAAAACTCATGATGAGATATAGGTTAATTTATGTTTATACAATCTGAACATCTGAAATCATGATCATATGTGTGTATCTGTTATGTCAGCTGTTTTATCACTGATTTTATGCGAGGTGAATATTAAAATAACAAATTAAATAAAAGTTTCACATGACTTCATCCAGCTGTTATATTAACTGTCACCAATTGTTGTCTAGTGGTCATAATTCCACTGAGAAGTTTAATATATTAGTTACACATACACATAAATTATATTTTTCTTCATACCTTTATATGAATTTTAATTTTGCACTACTCCGTGCATAGAAAGTGCTTAAAGAGGGTACAATGTGTTTTCTTCAGATATTAATATTATATCTACACTAAGTGAAATAATATTATAATTATATAAAAATGAGAATTAAAATGTTATTGTATCCAGGTGAAAGTATTCAATATATTGAAAATAAATAGCAAAAAAATAAAAAAATCACAGAACTAGACAAAATTGAAACTTATACCACTTTTAGTTTTTAACATCTCTAAAATACTTACTTATGATTCAAATATCTTATAAATTTATTGAAATATTAAGTATTTATTTAGTTACGTTTAGGTAAGGTTTTTGGTGGGTAGGTTTTGAGATTCAGCTGATTTCGATTAAGGAATGGAAAAAGAAGCTTATTTTCTTTTATTGTTATGCTCTATTTATTTTTATTGAAAAAAAGCTTATTTTACACATAAAACATGAATCATTTATGCTTCAATGGAACGGAATCCTTCACGGATTCATATTTTAATTATTCTGACCTCTCCTAATTTCCTGTATACTATAATATTAAAATATTTATTTATTTATTGCACATATAATTTACAAAAAATATGTTGAATTTAATACAAATTATGTATATATTTGCATTATAAATCAAAATAGATGTTATGTTACTAATATTTTAGATCAAATTACACAGACAATTAAATATTAATGATTTTATAATGTGTGTGCATATTGCATATCAATGAAGCATAGACACAGTAATTAACAATCTATTTATCTGTCAAGTTATAAATAGCAAAAAAAAAAATATGTTGACATTGTGAGAAAGTTCAAGGGTATCAAAACAGTTCCTGTTTTTAAATATGTAGAACTTAAAAACTAAATAAATAAAATAATTATTGTTTTTATAACACTTAATATTAGTGCTTATAGATCTATTTCAGGCAATTACCTGTAGGTAATGTATATGAATAGGTGAAACCCAGGAGTCAGAATTACTAAGTTCCACTTGGCACTTCACATTGAGGGATACACGTTAACTCCTATATTGCTCAATAGTAACACTTTCTGCAATGTACTCCCAAAAAAAAAATGACCTTACACAATGCTGGTCGGGGGCAGAACTAAACAAAACAGTGGAACTTTGTTAGGTATACTAAATAAAAATAAAGTTCTGAGTAATGTTGCTATTTATATTTAGACATTTAGCCTAAAGCATGTTATCTCATTTCGTAATTATGTTGTCAAAAAAGAAAATCCATTTTTTTTAGACATGATGTTTATTTATTAGCCTGATATGGGTCGGCTTATACAAACACATCGCAACCTTGAAAATTAAGCGACAATGCTGAGGACAACTCAGTAACGGCTTACGAACCTCAGGACGGTCACTGGAAGAGGCTGACACAACAACAATTAGGAAAGACCATACATCTATTAAAAGACTTATGCTCATTTTAAAATTAAATCAGACCTATTATGCTCATTAGCAGTTCTCTTTATGGACTGGCGTTTGGTATCTAGGTGCGCCTAAATATAGAGACAGGTTGTTTTTCTTCTCGAATAAAAATGTCAAGGTTACGAGGTCTATTAGATATCCAGTATGCTTATTACATGACATGTTGCTAAGGGCCAAGTTATAGTGTTGAAGTTAATTAGTTTATGCGTAAGTTATGATAATTTCGAACTAGCCGCGATGTTTTTTTTTACTCTAAAATTTAAAGGGGAAATGAGCATGGCACGTACTCGCCAGTATCCAGAACAAGTATTTTCACCTATTTTGTGCTTTGTTAAATTTTCACAAAGCTGAAATGACAAACATATTTTCATTCTCACCAACCTTACCTTAATTTAGGTGGGCTATGTTATAGCTGTTAACAAAAACAACGTGCGGTAGAAACGCAAATATGTATCACTTTTATAGATCGATAAATAATACGTACATTAATGATAACTGAGATAAGTCCACTCAAAACAATCAGTGTCCTCGCCTGCCATGAAGTTAACCACACCCATTTCTGGGTGTTATTACACCCAGAAATGAAATGAATGAAATACCAGGCCCGAACCATCTAGAAGTTAGTTGCATGTCCAGAGCACCTGGCCTTGAGCCCATTGCATAGGCCGAAACATTACCTGCTAACAGCAAAGTCTAGACCTAAAACAAGTGTTAAATGGTGTTAGTTCTACATATATTATTATCTCTATATGAAAGACATTTATGTGTCTTATTTTTATTCGTTGCCAAGATATCGTCCATCCCCTGAAATGATAGTATTTAAAATGTGCAATGCTGTTTATGAGGAATTGTGGTATATACTATTAGGTAGATTACTTTCCAGTTTTGTCATTCGAATAAAAATCTCCATCTAAGATCTAAATCATCTAAAGCCTTATTACAAACTGATAAGACCTAACGTCAAATTCCATTAACGCTTCGTTAATTTTGTCAGTTTAAAAGTGAAATAAAACCCAATTAATCTACAGACATCAAAAGCTTTGATACAGGTCCCCACGGCAGTAGAGCGTTGGAGTCAAGTCGCTCAGTGAGTCCATTATACCCTGTATTCACGACTTGACCTTGGCGCATGATGTATCGGCTCGCACAATACGCGAGCAAGTGGCTGACACCAGCCAGTAGGGCTGCCGCTTGGACAGTATCATGTTGAGTTTGAAATGTGATTTAATACCATTAAAATCATACGCGAAGTTCATGTTCGTCTAGCCAAATAAAGTGATAAACGAATTGAGAAAAACTTGAAGTTAGCACAATATTTGTAGAGCGTTTAATTCTCTACAAATTTGTGTTACTGTGTACATGTGCTCTCAATAGCTATAAATACAAATGTATTAACTGGATAATGTACCAATCTACTACTACTACTACCAATGAACTAACTATAGTTCTACAATTATCTCCAATATATATGTAATCTTTGATAAAAAATATTGTACAATTGTTTTTTTATCCCAAATAACAAAAAAAAAATCTGAAACAATATTTCATACTATCGACAGTTCTTGACATAGATCGCAGTGGAAATTAGAAGGCGTCTTACTGCGAGTAACGGTTTGTGGTTAGTTCTATAGACAAGCATGCCTAGGTTGATAGGTTTAGAGGCCAAGCAATATGCCTTCTTTTCAGAAGAAAGTTCAAATTTATGATCTTTGCTAGCACTAACCCTACAGCCACAACGAGCGTATATTGAGGCAACAAATTGCATCAGTCGCCCGCATTGTGCACACAATCGTTACAATTGACACGCTCGCGATTGTTCGCGCGCCGCTGGTCGCGGTCATCTACGATTTGGATGTCAAATTGAGCCAATAATAACACACGGAAATTGTGCACTTGTAAAAATATAGTTACACGCCTATTTTCTTGAATTTCTTAGTCAGAGTCCACTTGTGTAACTGATTCTTTTCTCGGTTTTATATCTGTCCCATTATGTGTTAGGGGTCAAGCCTACATCAATATCGGACATGAATACTAATCTTAGGCAATGTTTTCGTTACTCTCTGGCATTTGAATCTAGAGTCTCACGATCCTGAGGCAGTGTAAGCTGCCACTACACCGAGGCGATATTATTTAAGATCAATAATCGAGGAGGCACCTCGAGTTAATTGATGACGTCCTAACCACCAGGGCATGCACCTTTGGCTTTTCAAAGTGTCTTTCAATGTTAATTATCGCTCGAAACTGCGATGGAAAACATTGTAATAAAACCTACAGCTTAGCAATAGCTGTCTACCTGATAGTCCTCTATGTGTATTTCGTAGATTTGTGAAGGGCATTTGTGTAGGTCTGTTGTTGGGTTAAAATTCTAACCCTTTAGAATAAACGAGGTATTGCTCCTGAAAGAAGGACAATAATAAATTGCCGATATGTAATCCAAACCGAAACGACCTATGGGGTTACTGATATGTCTTACGGTTATTTCTATTTGATAAGAATTAATATCATTCGCTCAACAACCATTGGAAGAAGGAACAACAGGTCTCTGTGTTTTGTAGTGAGCGTTTAATATGTAATTTTAAACTTATAATTAGTAATGCGCACGAACACAAAAAAACTAATCGATCTCTTAAATGGACACTGCAGCTGTAGAAATTTAATTAAATTCTAATGACTCGATCAGGAAATATGTTTTAACGGACAATATGGGCATTCTGATATAAAAAAAAATTGTCCTAATTATAAAGCTAGTATGCTATAATTTATTGATATTAAAAAATAATCCCTAAAATCAAGTTTTAATAAGTCACTTTGTAGAATCATTAAAATGTGGCGATTTTTGTTTTATTTAAACAGATCGACCTGTCCCAAAATATATTGAAACGGGTTTTTTAGAATGTCAAATGTACCTACCATTACTCGTGGAACATCACGCCACAATTCGTCGGGGTTAGCAGGTTTTATAATTACGTATTATTAAATTATTAAAATTAGTATATTGATAGTAATTAATCAGTACTTCTGGCAAGAATTTACACACTATAATAATACTGTATTTGTATCGAATAAGTTACGTAGATAGTATTCGTTAGAAGATACCATACGTCAAAAAGAGACACGTGCAGCCTTTTTCCAAACATTTGACACGTGCTTCTCTCTCTCGTTCTCATTGCTTTTATTTTCTCTATAGTTACACGATTTTCTATTCGAAGTTTAACGTGCGTGCGCTGTCGTATTTAAGTTCCTAATACGCTTATGTCGTATGAATGAATTTCTCTTAGTTGAATTTGGGTCACGGCCGCAAATCAATCGGAGATCAGCCGGGTACGCAGGAGATATGAAAGTACACAAGTGTGTGCAATACACAGGTAAACCCTGTTCTTTCACTCTCATAGTTCGGTGAGACGGCAATCCGACATGACTGGAAAGAGATCAGACGCAGGACCAACGGCTTTACGTGCTTTCCGAGGCACCGGGGTATGGCACCGCCAACTTCCTGACTCCGAGCTGTGACTGAGTAATTTTTAAAATAGATAAATCCAGTTATAATTCTTATGTTAATTATTTACGTAACGCTCACGTACATATTTATATAACGACTTATAAAAATCTAATTCAGCAACGTGAATAATTTAATTACAATAAATCATTGATAAATTTTAATCAATTTCTGTTTGTTACAATTCTGATTATTTTAACCGACTTCCATGAAAAAGAGGAGCATTTTAATTCGTTTGTTTATTCAATTTTTTTTTAACATTTACTCAGCTATATTTATTGTTGAGTGTAAGTTTAATAGACAAATTATTGTTACTAGAATTCGTGGTTAAGACCAACGTGGCTGACCGTACACATCTTGACACAATTTTCTCTATTAAGCAAAACACAAATAAAATATAAATATATATATAAAAAAAAAGTATATAAACAATGTAAAAATCTCTGACTCATCGATGCAAACAGTCGGCAAATAAATATTACCACTGAATGAATTCTGAAACATGCATAAGGTTCGTAGAACTTGCGCGCGTTGAAGCAGAAAGGTTATCAAATGGGAGATTACGCTGCGCAAGATTGTGTACACGACGGCTATTAGGAAGAACGATATTTTTTGCTGAAGGTTTTCACATAGCCTGTTTCAGTGGAGTAGTTGTATTGCGGTTTTTCTGCTTAATCAGGTCGAAGTCTGGAATTAGGTTCGATAGACTTGGCTCCTATTACATAAGACCTAACATAGATGTCGAATTGTAGCCGGGATACACCCCTGTCTACCTTTGAAAAGTGATTATGGTGTTATTTTTTTTAATTCTATGTATTCGGGAAGGAAAATATTCAATGTAAATAAATTGACCCCGTTATATTCTTTATAACTGACGGGTACGAAGAGAAATATTCTTTATTACGTTATTTTAGTAATTTTTCTCCTTAAACATTTACGCAGCTGCTACGTTGCGCGACATGTTGCGCTACATTATCAATACTTATTTGTTGTCAATTACTTGCCATGCCGGTAGCGTCAGCATCGAAAGTGGCTCCATCATGAATACTGATTGATTTCTATGGACAAACAGACTCATTTCGCCGACGGTAGCGTGAAAGTTATTGCGTACCGAGTGAGGGTAAAGAAAGTTCTGGTCATTTCAGGAGTAAGGACTGGAGATTGGATGTTATTTTTGTTTACATTTATCCACGCCCTTGTTCCTTTGGGATAGGAAGAGACTATTAAACGCCTCATGCCACGATCGTGGCACACCTTTTACTTTTGTATATTTTTACTGTGTTCACGGGCGGAGGTTTTGGGGTAAAATAGCAGTTCAGCTCATGTGTGTGTATGTTGAATATCAATCTCGGATTCGGAATTATTATAATCGAGGAACATCCACAAATAACTTTTTATATTTACAAAGTTTCTCTGCACCTGATGAGAAGCGGAGTAAGGTCTGACAGAAGACAGATGCTCATCCCTCGCCAATCGACGCAATTATACCGGCCTGTTTGTTCTGACGAATGACGCGCGACCTTGCACAACGGACAACAAAAACTATAAATAAAATTATTTTCATAATGGTAAAACAACACCGATTAACAAAATAAACAACTTTCCTCGTAAACGAACTGTATTTACTCACAAAGCAACAGATGTAATGAATATGAGTGTAATTAAAAGTAATTACTCGAATCCATACAATTTAACACTGTAAATAAATGTCTGCACGCGAAACAATCATTACTGAGGGCGAATTTAGCAATTAGTATTTGTAGGGTTTCGGGGGAGATGACCTTCTAGGACAATAGCATACGATACAATGGAATCCCGCATGGATTGGTATGGAACTAGTACAATTGAATCAATTCGGTTCTATTTTGTGAGATCTATTTGTAAGTCAAATTTGAATCCTAACAAGAACATAATAAATGTTGTTATATTTTATTTATTAGGGACAATAGCGATACTTTTTTGCAAGTATTATCTCTGACAATTGTTTGTTATGAAAAAATGGTAAATAGACATTAGTTATAGAAACTGAAATTTCGTTTTATAACATTTTGAAATTACCAAAAGAACAATATATTTGGATTTTGTAATATTGTTCCATTTTTAATTGTTAACTATAGATAAATATAACCATTAGATACGAGGAATTTTTGGTTTAACAATTTATGTGTCGAGATTAAAAAGAAGTTTAAGACGGGGGGTCTTAGAAGTTTAAAGTAAATTTTATGTAACAGCTATGATATTAAACAGTTAATGTAGAGAATACTCAATATATAGAAATTAGAGTATATTTATTTATACAGGCTCATTTTGACATTGAGTTATAAATGTTCAAAAACAAAACTTTTTTATTTTACATCTAGGGTTCGACTAACTTATTGTAAAGTGTTATTTTCAAGAAGATAAGTATGTGGTTTCATTTAGTAACGCGATATCAAAACGACCCCTTATACTTTTATGTGAAGAGTAACATTCTGAAGTTGTGAAGCAGGCCCTTATGAGTATATTTAACGAAGACATTATTAGTATATACCATCTAATACCTCTATGCTAAAACAAATTGTAATATAATGATGCGCGTGTTTACGTGTTTTTCCTTGGAGCACGGCAGGAAGCCGTGATGGATGGCTGCAGGTAAAGTCCTGTACGTGACTGAGCGAGAGGTGTATGACGAATTGGTATTTTGGCACGGCTTTTTTAAGGATGTATTATTCATGGAATTGTACTGCCAATACGCTTTCGTTTAAATTTCCATAGCTTGTTTGGTAAAGTTAGAGATTTAAAGTGGACGAATTTGATGATGGCGAAATATTGGAAAACAAATGACGAAGCTGTTCGCTTGACAATTTCTGCCAATCACCAAGTCTTCCGAACAGAAGCAACACTACCAAGAACCTTAGCAATGCATTGTATTCATCCAGGCACCTGACATTCCATATTAAGTCTCATGCCGAGCGGTATTTCTGGCACTCCTTCAAACCGGAACAAAACGCTTACACAATACACGGTAAAAATAACAAATCAAACTTCCCCGCACGTTGAACATTGCACAACACATCTTACGCACAGTCGGTGGCGCACAAGGCCCTCGGAGCGGTTAAAAAAACAATAATGTTCGCACTTAGGATCGAAGCAATAAATCTACGGACAATGTTGCCGATATTAGCATGCAATGACGATCATGTTTTCGATTGATTTTGAGTGTTTCCACTAACGCTGATGGAATAGCAATAATGCATCACGCGCGACCAATGACAAATGTTTAAGGAAATATGTTACAATGGTTTCACTGGTAATCGACATTTTGTGGAACATGTCTGCTTCTCTATATAAACTAAACCCAATGTTGTATAATTAAATTAATATATTAATCTTGGTAAAGTTGTCAATTAGTGTTTAATCATGCCAAGCGCCATGCAAATGTTAACTTTGCCAGTGTGTTTGTGTGCGAGTCGGGCTATTAGTGGAATTTATTATAGCAAATGACAGTTGTTATGCTCGTTTATTTTAATGGTGCTATGATAGATCACGCTATGCCATTCTCGTTTATACTTAAATCTGTTGAAAAACCGGGGAATTCGAAGTGGTATTATGCCTGTATTTTTGTGTTATTTTGCTATGTGCAAAACGACGAGCTAGTCAAACATCTTATTCTAACCATTATCATGGCTTATGCAATTCGTGACGTTCCTTAAACGACTATTTTTGTTTATCGGACCCTGAAGTCAACAACGGGGGAAACTGCGTATAGGATACTGGAATATCCTGTTAGCGACTGCAGGGCCCTGGAGAAAAGTTGGGAGGGGATATCTGGGGAAGGAAGTGTGGGGGAAGAAGGAACCCTCTTAGGATGGGAGGAAGAAAACCAGGAAATGTTCGCGAGCCTTCATAGGCCTCCATATGAATTGGCAATCCACTGTTGCTCAATCTGTCAAGTATTCGTCACTCGTCACCGATCGCCAATCACAATCCATAATTGTCAAACCGCAACGGAAAATAGAAATCTGTTATCACGTCTCTGCGGTTTGTGTTGTTTCGATGTCATTACTGGTTGTTGTGATGTTTCACATAAAGACGTCTCATGGAAACAACTTGAATTAAATTCATCCGTGCATGGCGTAGTTACGACACTGGATCTAGTGTGAATTACAGTGGAGATAAATATTGTCGAATCAAGACGATGTCTTCTGACGGTTGTTAGCATTATGTCGACATGAAGTTACAAAAGCTTAGGCTTATAACATTTAATGGAGACTTAGAGTTAGTAAAAGCAGTCTTAATTGTTTAAATTTCATACTAAAGTTAACAATATTATTTAGTATTCGTGATACAGTTTTAGGTGATATAGGTTTAGGTAGTTATGGTATTTTAATTCGTGTGAGACTTAATATTTATGGCAACTTAAGGTATAATCACTTGGCACACAAAACGTATTCGCTTCGTGATCAAACTTTAAACAAACAATACGTTTTAAAATCGTACATAGAAATCTCAACTGCAAAACTGAACTGTAAGGATTCTTGTAGTTTTTTTTATATTTTATATCTATAAGAGCTAAAACTATACAACACAATTATTTTGTTTTAGTATTACATACAATCATGACTGTATGATATAGCATGCCTTCACGCATTGTCAATGTGATTATATGGGTAATTGTCGGTTTACCTTATTTTTATTTTTAGCTTAGTTTAAATAAAAAACGCAATAAAATTTATAAAATAGTATTATTTCAATTTTTAACATTCGCGTAAACATAAGAAATCATTATGACTTAACAGCTAGTGTCAGATTGCGCAATACAGAGCATAACGAATTCTCAGGAATGTTTACGACAATCGGTTATCATTGGGCACTTGTGCTATCGCGGACGATGAGCGAACAGCGATTAGAGCTGGAAACTAGACACGAGTTAGCGAGCATCGAGAAGCTAGTGTATAGTTCCAATAGTTGTCGCTGGGCTGTAGCGAGTGTATGAAGGCGACTGGCGATTACTCGCACTAAAGTAAAGAATGACCGCAAGGAATCTCGGCATGTGTTCCGAGCGTACGAAAGTATTAGCTTTTATCGCTGCGACAAACTAATTCAGATTTCTCGCCGGCAATGTCAACAGTCGACGAACAACAATTTTTATATGTTTGTTATTTTCTCGAGATCTATATCTATTTTATGTTTCTTTCATTGCTTTCTCGTGTGTTGTGTGACAAGTGTCTAAGCTCCTTTATCTTTGACTGTTGCTATTATAAGTAATTGTTTACCATCAGGTGGCTTATTTGTCTTGCCTTCCAAGCAAATAGGTCCTAATCTATATAACAGCAACTTACGTCAGCAATTCCTGCATACTCGTGTTATCGTAAACATCACGCTCGGCATACCAGTCCGCCATTATGCCATGCCTCCGTCACATCTATGATCTAGTGGACGGCATTGTCTTATCCGTCATTATCAGATTATAATAGGCTATTTAATCACGTTTGGACCATTCTGTAGATTAATGAAGGTCACGGGGATTCGACAGGATGTTTTGTTTGTTCATATTTTTTGGTATGTCTATTTAACTTTGAGAAAATTATATCTAGATACAGTGAAGTAACATTGATATAGGATAAGTTCAATGAGATCTAGTGCAGTTTACGTGACGGCCCAAGATAGAATGTCGCAAGAACAAATTGATTGTATGTGGCGAGCACACATCCTATTTACTATTGTTTTACAAAACAATACTTTTATGAGTTATTATTGTCTATTGTATCATTGATATAGTATGGTTTGTTCAAATATTACTACAAATTAGACAAAAATGTAAGATTTGAAATACACTGTAACTTGTAAATTAATCTTTATGTTCTTACGAATGTAATACAAAGTTCAAGTTACAAAAACAATATGCGTCTATTTTCGACTGGCACGAAAATGTAAACAATTTGTAACAGTATCGTAATTTGTTTACAAAGTTGCAGCTTGAATCTAAGCGCACATAGCGCGCCATCGCGATACCTGGCATTGCACGTATTTAGCCTGCAATCTACAGTAACTCTTGTAATAAAAGCTGGGTATAAATAAGATTAGCACAACAGGGACACTCACTAACCCTTGCTTATTAAGGCCTCAGGAAAAGAGAACACAGACGGCATGAGAATGTTAAATATTTTTATACATTTACTAATGAGGTGAAGTCTCATGCTCCTATCGCACGCTATCTTTTTTTTTGTTTTATTTAAGACATACAGAATACAATCAAAATATATAATAATGACGACTATGGCTAGGGTTAGTACTTAATCTAGATTGCACTCCAAAATATGTGCCCAAATCATGATTGTTACAAAATCTTATCAGCTAACTACCACCAGCTCTATCTGATTTCAGCACAGTGTTTCCATAAATCATTTAAAGAAACTCTCTTAACACTATACATACAGAAATCTGATTGCGTTACGTTGCGATGCAATCCACATGAATGTGTGATTACCTTCATAGGCTCTTGTAAGATGCGTAAATTGAAGTTTCGATATTATTGTCTCCTTGACATGTAACAAGACACTTTCAAAGTCTCGAGTATGTCGACAAATACTTGCGAATACTTTGTTTATTTACAAATATACAGTTAGTTGATTTACAAACATATGAGAAAGGTGCTTGGCCTCGGTTCCGGTTTGACAGGCGTCACTTGGAAGGGATTATGAACGGTTGATAAATTACATGTTCGTCCTTTAGCGGTTGAAGTATACGAAGTATCTTCAAAGGGTTCAAATACAAACAACATTATCGAAACTCAGCTTAGTGTTTCAAAACTCGTTGAGATTCGTCGCCCATTGATACCTACCAGATTTATTTTGTTTCTAGATGGATAGCAGCCATAATACACATGGTACACCCACAAGGGCGGCGTCGTCCCTACTAGCCACCTCATAAACAGTAATAAAGACCGCCATTCATAACACACCAACAATTTGACACCCACTTAACATTAGGTCAAGAGTCAATGCCGTGCCGGGGTAAAGGAAAATGGTGTTTATTGATGCCAAATCTCTAATAAATGAAATTCTTAACCCTCATTAATATTATCGCTCTCGAACTGCGTAATAATTTTCCTTATAACTATATTATAGTGATCCTTTACCGTTAGAAATCTGTGCGCCGCTGTTACCGCTACAACTATTAGCATTTTAGGTGAAGGCAAGCCGGCTGAAGCGGTTTCTCAACGAACAAACACTCTTAAAATAAACGGTGTAAAGTTGATATTTCCGTGTACGGAACTGTCAGAAAGAAAGTCTTGAGGTTATCGAAACAATGATCCAATGTCTGTACTTATTGATCTGTACTTAACTGATTTGGAAAGTGGTACGGGATTAGATAATATTTGGGCTTCTAGTAACTATTTGCCTTTAGTCATCGACAAAAATATGTGTCATATTATACTTTATACCAAAACAGTAGAGTCTGTTATTATTTGCGCATCATATATAGCAACTAAACGTATTTGTATGCAGTATTCATTTTTCATAATGCGAAGCGGAACATATATAAATGTCGTTTGTAAAAATGGCGTCGAGAGAAAATAAATTATCAAAAGTCCTTGCAGACTATGTAAACAAATCGACGTGCGATTTTAATATACCACATGTAGTATGTTAAGATAATTAGTGTAGTTCAGAATATAGCATGAATGTGTCAGATGATTTAGTGGTTAACATTGAGGTAGGTTCAAATTGCTTGGTGTTATTAACGTGGGATAATCAAACCGGTATCATAGTTATGGTGTTTTTGACTCGACTAAATAATTACTGTAATTGTAGATTAATTAACAATAAGTGGGAATAAGGCGTATTGTGGTTATAAAGTTGTAAAGCTAGATGGTGTAGGTCTGTTGATCGTTGGTCCAACGGTAGTTAGCGGTTGTTTTGAAGTTCATTTTCATATTTATGGTAATCTGAACCAATTATGGCAACCGTTGAAGATTGCAATTTCTTGAGTGTGTGCTGCAGTTCCTTGTGGCGATCTATTATAGAAGATAATTATATATTTTTCAGTTAAAAGTAAAAATATAAAAAGTAAGTATTAATGCGAAAATATCTCGCGGCTTCATCCATGCTTAAACTCTTTTCCGCTATAAAATAGCCTGTAGCATTCAAGGATAACATTCTAGTTCTTTATTAATCAATAAATTAAAATTAGAACACGTTATAAAAATTAACGAGTTCAAACAAAAGACAATCTCTTTAGCTTTATATTTGGATTAAAACTCCCAGGGCCAGTATGAAAGGCCCGAGACGAGCTAACAGCACTCGATGCATCACCGCGTGACTCACAGGCCGGCTTCGCAGGCCCCGGGGCTCCGAGCGCAGTGTAACGGTGGATTTAGGAGAGCGCTAAAATAACTGACCCACTACCGGTTAAGTTTGATTTGAAAGTTTGCGATTTTTTGTACCGTTTCAATCGGACATTTGAACTTAATATGTGAGCTGCTACTCAAATATGATGTACAATTAGACTGGGTTCTTCACGGCTGTCAAAATTATCGACAAGTATTTTTGACAGCTTGTGTCTGTCGATGCAGAATTATATTTGTATAGTTTTTATAGAAGGACAAACGATGAAGTTACTAATGATGCTAATTTCAACTATTTTCTCATTATGTCATTATTGTGTTAAATTTGCATAAAACTGCAGTTTCAAACGCAGGAATGCGCTTATTGCCATTACACATCGCAGTGTTTGTATTTTATATACATGGGCGCAGCTAGGAGGCCGAGGAGGGGAGGGGGCAGTTAATTTCGGCTGTGCCCGCCCTAGGAACTTCTTTGCTCATAATAAAACCCTTGTTCTTATAAGGGCTTCAAGTCGTGTAGGCCTTAGAAAGATGAAATTATCCGAAAGAGAACACACCAGCTTGGTACTAATATGCATTAATGCAGTCTGCAAATCATTCTGGTGATAATTAAATTCTATATAAATTCTACACAAAGGGAGGCCGACAGGAATCGGGTGGTATGGACCCTTCGCCACTGCGGACTTATACACCAACCAAGCCCAGAGCAGACGTTAACTTTTCAATAAAATAAATAATAATATCAGCCCTGTATTATATACTTGCCCACTGCTGAGCACGGGCCTCCTCTACTACTGAGGGGGATTAGGCCTTAGTCCACCACACTGGCCTAGTGCGGATTGGTAGACTTCACACACCTTCGAAATTCCTATAGAGAACTTCTCAGATGTGCAGGTTTCTTCACGAATTTTTTCAATAAAAACCGTTCAAGTAATACCAATGCGTAATACTTTTACTTCAATCTCATAACCCTCGGTAGCGGCGGTCGGGTTGCTTGAAACTGGTCGCTTCGTATCCACCAATCATAGCGGCAACACGCGATGCGTCTACCTTTCGCTTTTCAAGGTGAATTTCTCTAGCAGACATGAGTTAAGGTGAAGTTGTTTTGGTTTTAATTTTATTGAATTTGGCCCTAGTATTTCCTGAACTAGACTGGACCCAGACGAGATCTCACTATATTTAGTCGATGCAGAAAATATTACAAGAATACTCAAAAAATGTCTCGAACGTCTTGTTTTTTCACGGGGAAATATGTGAATATCGCTACCACCTCTATGAGGGTGAGTGGAACGGTTATCTTAATGTTACCAGTCTCTTCAAGTTTTAGGAAAAGTTCAAGTGTCCCGTGCTGTGAAAGCTATTAATGTTAGAAATCGCCTTTTTTGCGTAGGACCTGTGGAATATCAATATACAAGAACGTCACGTAATATAATCACTCGATAATATTCACACGATAGGAAACATAAACATGTCCACAATAAATGATGAAAATTCCTGTCTGATGTATTTAGTATAATTTTTTATATTATCGCTCAACTGTGCTTACTTTCTGTCTTTACTCTTAGTTAGTTCGTTCGGTGTGACCTCTGATGGTGATTTTAGAATAAACGGGTAATTTGAAGTGTTTTTTTCTTATTACGTGTAAAGGATTGGGCCATGCTGTAAACATGAAGGAGTTTGATTATGGCGATAACATTATACATTATTACCAGTAAACTGAGGGTAACATTCGATGAACTTGATCTTCTAGGTATAAAGAGCGATACTGATGTTATTATTGGGCTTATTTGTTTTATCGATTTAATGTTGGGCTGTACATCTGTTATTTCTAAAGTATATCCTCATCTCACAGATAAGGGAATAAAATAGCCTTTTCTGTGCGTTATTCACGTCTGACCCGACACAAATTATCATTATCTGATATTGTAAATACTAAAATATTATCAGCATTCGTTACCTGGAATCAATTATAGAATGTTTAAATATTTAAATAGTAATAATCTTTATGAATATTAATCTGTCAGTATTCGTTAATGTGGTATTACAATACTAAGATATTAATGTGTAACCATGTCCATTTCCGGCTCGCACGCTTTCAATAAGCGACCTTCGTCGAGATGTTTTGGTTGCGTGACCGTCGGTTTGTTTATGCTTAATGCTTTACATCGGCCGTTTTCTATCTCGTGAGTTTATGAACAATGCTATAGGTGTCTTATTGTGTTATCAGAAACCACTACTTTACCTGGCAGAGGTGAAGTGTTTGTTTAGGTAGTAGGTACCATAGTGTATAAATATATGTAAAAATATATCAGCTGCTAATTTCTGCTGAAATTTCACATTAAAGCCCTTAGGCATTATGAGATATAACATCTCTGGCTGACAAGCCCAAGCAATGCCGTACAGAGCTTTGTAATTAAAACTTTACTGTGGTAGTGTTATTTTTCTTTTTTATAATTCACGGCAAAGTGACCCACTGCATCTGATGGTAAGTGAGGTGGAGTTCAATACAATATCGACTAACGAGAGATGATTACACCTCGCCTGTCGACACAATTATGCCGGCCTGTTGGAATCGGAGTTGTTGTTTTTGAGTAGGCGTTTGCCAACTGGTGACATTTGCTCGTCACATTTAGTACGTTTTCATAAAACTGTTCTGTTGGTTTACACAATATTTACTTATAGGTTTTTGGAGTTGAAATATCCATCTAGGTTATCTTATGCTAAGTTATGTGAAAACTCAGGGGATTTAACAAGTAAAAGTTGGTCGCCCAGTTAGGTTGATAATAATGACACACAGTTACATTTCTGGTTAAACATAAAAGGTAATGTAAACAGTGAAATCATGTTACAAATTATTGTTATGAAATCTAATAGCTGGTGTCTGATTTCAAAATTCAATATGAAAAGTAAATGTGATATGACTCACAAACATACCTAAGTATATTGTTGCAATTTTAGCTGATCACATAGCCTTGTATTTTTGTGGCTAGCTTCTTGCCATATGAAGTCTTTTAGCTACTCAACGACTTCAATATGCAAGTATACTGTAAAAACAGTTGCTTACGGGCGATTTCAATAAACTATTTGATTCTAAACTTCGATCCGATGCTTACAATAAACCAATAAAAATTAATAATTCGAAAACATGTAAAAAGAATCTCAACTCTGATTGGTTCAAATTTACAATCAATCGAAAAAAGATGTGATTATTTATTGAAATCTGTGGTTAGTTTTTACGAACGATCACCTGGTTCGCATTGACTCGTTGGGGGGGATACTTCCTGAGCAAAACGTATAAGAAGTAAAGACTAAGTTAGTTAAGTTAACTACTTCAACATAACCCTTTATATTGACAAACGGTGAAAAAAAAAAGTTATACACGAAGTTTTTTATTTCATAATCTCTGTCTACCCCTTAACGAATGTAATGGTGCGAGCCGTGCGAAATTTCACTTTCGCTCGCTTACGTAAACCGACCTTTTATTGAGGTGGATGTGGACCGTTTCCATCGGCTGTCGTGCAAGCAATGCTTGACAGGTCCTAGCACCCTACTTTCTTCTAAAATATTCATAAAGAATTAGATTAACTGTTTGATATACCATGAATTAATAACTAAATATTAATAATGAAAACATCTTGCGTGAACTTGAGAGTTTTTTGAAGTCAGCATGGTAGATGAAAGGCTGTCTGATGCAAACTGTAGTTCCCCCCTCCCTGTGCTACTGTTTTGTTGTTAGAGGATCCACTTACTCATTCTTCATTGTTCTTTAAAAATGAATAAGGCCACATCTGTGTTTGTTTTTGACAACCTTTGCTTTCATGCGGTTAACGTCGAGAACAATGAAGTCGTCATAACCTCACGCTTCTATACTTCTTTACGTAGCTGGAGCCGTAACAAGCCTTCCAAACCTATTTCTTTCCGATTATTTAGTAGATTACAAGCCTAAATGCAAAAGGATGCGCTAAGTGTACTTTCATGTTTTAATGTATATTTTTAATTTTTTCCAGGTAAGCGTCTGGTTACTATGGCTACTCCGGATTTCTCTAGTAATGTAAGTGTTACAATCTTTTATCATGTAACCAGGTCCGATTTATCTCGAGGTGCGATAGTCCTACACAGGTAGTTTATCAAGACCCAATTAAAACACTTTATCGACGTTTTTTACCCGGCAATAAATGTTAAATGGCACTGGAGGTTGTTTGCACAGGGATACCGTTTTGTGACAGCTGTGTCTACAAATAATATTTACGTCGTATTAGAGTATCGTTCATATATTTCCCAGAAATGGTTGGCATCAGGTAGGTCAAAAACCAGGCCAAATCATTTCCGCAACGTGATTCAAAAAATGTATTGCGTGGCGCGTCGCACCTGTATTGGTGTGGAACAAAGGTTCGTGGAAGAATAGGTATCGTTGCAAATGCAGCGTACTTCGGCTTTTAAACCGGGTACGATAGGGAAATTGGTATCCGTGTGAGTTGGTCCATTGCATTGGAAAGAATATGGAATTTTCCTGAGATTGTATTATGTGTCCTATAACGTAATAAGCTCTCGACCCATCACATTATAGGCCAGAGCCTCGTGCTAGTAAGACTGTCACTGCTTGCGCCCCTGTTAACCCATTCAACAGTAATCGCGTGAGCTTATTAGTGGAATAAAGACAATGATACCTCGCCCACGTCGTTATGTTCCATTGAGATCAATAACCGCCATTACCACACTTGATGTATTCTTGTGATTCATATACCTAATGCTTACGTACAGTTGCGACTTGACCATCCCCGATACGTGGAGTGTATGTCTGTCCTAAAGAACATGGAAAACTATCGACCATACCGACCGACTAATATCTTCGGCATTGTCTATTTCTCTAGAGTCTGTCCCGCAGGCACTGTTATGTTCCATTTTGGAGACTATTATGGTCTTAAGGCAGTATAATTATTGGACATTATGAGACTTAACATCTTTTGTATTGAGGTGTAAAATGAGATGATGATGAGGGCAATTTGTTGCCACGTAGTTTGTGCCGGTTTGTGATTCAACGTTCAGGCATCTGGTGCTCGACAATATAATAAACCAACTTTTTCTCGCGGCTTCGTAAAAGTAAAAAAAAAAACGGTTAAAATACCGCTGTAGTTTTAAGGGATGAAAAGTAGCCTGTGTCCTTCCCAAATTTTACTGTAAACAATCTCCATACCAAATTTCAAGATCGATATCGGAATTTTATTCCTCATTAATTACTATACTTATTAACGTATGAAGTGTAGTTTTAGCTAAAAACTTTCTAGTAACAGTTAGTACAATACTTCCCTAGTGCATGAGGACGATGCCATCGCGCCCACACCGCTCGGTTAAGATCGATAACCTGAATTACCACATCCTTACTGTTGTCTGTTGTTTGTGATTCTTGTTCAATTTCACTGGGCTATGCAAAACAATAAATTTGAAGTGTCTCGTATTTCGAAGTACAGGCTATTTCCTATGCTCATGTGGTTGTACGCACTTTAACAAGAATACAGCACTTTATGTGTAATTTATCCAAGATAGACGAAGCTAGAAAAAGTAATAAAAAATAGAAATGTATATTTTCATTTCTTACCTCGTGTAAACGCTAAAATATTTTTGTTTTTAGCCCACATTTAAAACAATAGCACCTTTTTGACTGCGTCACAAAAATGCAGCTTTAGTATAAATTTTGTATTTAAATATTTTTTGTACTTCGTATAAACCCAAGATCGATTGTTTCCCAACATATTGCAACTATGCCTTCAAGGCTTTGGTGACATTTATCTAATAAAGTCTAGACTATGCATGAATAACCGATTCAGTAACATTTGCATTGACATCCACGCATCTTTACGCATTATAATGAGCGGTGGAAGCTTCTTGAAGTTATTGAAGATCTTTTAGTGGCATGATTGAATTGCAATATTATCTGGACATTTTAATGTCCATTGTCTTCTTATCTTTTTATTCTAGTAATCCTAGAGGTCATTCAGTGGTCGGATTTAATATATTTGTAACACAAGTTATACATCCATTTTATTTTTGTCAGTCCTATAATATATGAATTTAAATAATGCCAAATGTCACACACCTCCGTGTACACAATGTGGTTAATCATGTTTCTATCATGAGTTAATTAAGGAATATTATTTTAGATTTTTTTTATGTTTGTTACAAGTTACAAAACGATTCAACAGATTTCGATGTCATGTGATACAAACAAAAGACACGATGAGGGTGGTATAATTAGTAAAGATTTTAATAAATAAATTAAGAGAGAAAATAATATGGACATAGAGTAGATAGATAGAAGTTGAAAAACAACCATAAAAGGTGGTTACGCGGGCGGAGAACCGATTAAAATTGTTTCACAATAAAATAAAAAATTGCGTAAATTATACAGTAATGCTTTGTCCTAGCAAATTGATATCAAAGAGCCTCGATCGATACGTGGCGTTGCTTGCCTCTATACCAAACGAACTTGCGTGCCAACAAAACTGGTTTCGTATTAAAATAATCTCGAAGCGTTTGTTTCTTGTTTTGTTTTTCATGCCGCGAATAAATATTTAGTTTTTTTTTTAGTATTTTGTTTATCGATCTTCGATGTATGAGAGGAGATCTGTTGCCAGGTTAGTAGTTGCTAGCATTATATTTCTCAGAGGTTGTTGGGCTTTACATGGGTTTTCAGAGAATTAGAAAACATGCTGTTGTAGGTCTCGGTACTATTATTTGATTACGACGGTGATGCAACGTTGCTAATAAGTATAATTAATTATGCTTGCTTGATAATTTGATTACAACTTTTGTAATTAAAAAATCTTGGAAATGCAATGTTGCTACAATGTATAATTAATTATGCTTGCTTATATAAACACTTGGCCGCATTAAAAAAAAATGAGTGCTACAAGATTTTCGAGACGTGATCAGTTCAAAAATTCACTTTAAAATCAACAATATACGGTATATTGTGAAACAATAACAATATCTAAATTTGGTCTAGCACGTTATCTATAAATTTCGGGTCAACCGTCAAAGTCAAACGATTCTTCATCTAGTTCGACTTATCATGTCGGTTATCAGTGTTTACCAGTAAAATGGGCTGTTGCTCCCAATAAAACGTTTACAATTTCCCTGTCAATGAGGGCTGATAGAATTTTCATTGGTACCAAACCGGTGCCGTAGTGTAATGACTTAACTGAAATTATGTACATTTTCGTAGCCGCTTTTAATTTTAACTATCCGTGCCTGCTGCTTCGTAAACGTGAATAACTTTCTCGGATGTCCGAATTTGATGAATCTAAAATTATGTTCTGTCCACCTAAAGTACCTAAAAATCAGACCAGTAGTTTAAGAGATGTGTACTAACAAACAGAAAAAAACATAAATAGTTGATTTGTGTTCAAATAGTGTTCGTTGGTCACACCTCCTTCTTTTTTTGTTACTTTCCTAAAAGGAATTCTCCTGTTTTGTTATATATATACGTCTATACCTATAGATTTGCAATAATTGTAACTATTAGGTGAATGTTATTTTAAAGATACATCTAGCGTTTCATCACTTTTATACTAGTTCTATTGAAATCGATATTAGTTGTGACCAACCAAACTCTAGGATTAAAGGCATTAACTCATGTTTTCTCTGTACGTACTATATGGTTGTGATTACACGTTTCCGGCGAAGGTTTATGAGTAAATCTTGGAGATAAAGTAATTTCCGAGAATACAAGCATAATAACTTAGAGTTAGTGCGCACGTAAAAAAAGAAATAATGCAGTATACTTCGCTTAATTGAATAAGGTTTTTATAGACACGTGATCTCTATATTAACATAATTTAACGTGTATTCTTTTTGGATGTTTTTATGAGAAAAACATGTGAAGTTAGTTAGGTAGCAAATTAGCAAATGCCATATAAAGTATTCATCGTCGCGCAGTAAGAACCACAAGACTACGAGATGGTTGGTGCTGGGCCCGCCTTTAACGTAAGAATTGGCTTGTTAGAAATTCTTGTCTGGGTCTGATTTGTGCTTCACACAACGATAGACATCTTTGTTGCTGCAGAATCAGTATATGTAATTGAACACTAAAAGTTTTTGAAAATCTCCTAATAGCGTAAATTCCCAGTGCATAGGGCGCACCATTACTTAGTAAATAATTTATGTAGCTTTTTCATCGCAGTCAACCACCTACATACAATATAGGAATGCAATAATCGATTCCACCGGTTGCTTACAATGTTTAACACGTCTAAACCAGAAAGATTTCTATAGCGATGCATTCTAGATGCTAAAAACTGTTCCAATGAGGCTGAATGATGCGAATGCCATAGCTGGCGGTACTGGCGGTAGGAACGCGTGTTTTTACCCACCCGCTGGTCTGCAACATTGTTGCGCGCTTTTTATCTGTAATGTTAAGATATTGTGCGTTTAAACGGTTTGTTTGCTTGTTAATAATGGTAACGAGTGTAATGAATGATTGCGCAGGCGCATTTGTTTTAACGTGTTGGTAATTTTTTTTTTGCGTAAGTTATAGATGACATCGTTTAAATGATTGGTAACAAAGTTGTAATATTGTTTCGTGCAGAGATGTAATTTAGAATAGTTTTTTACTTTTAAAGTGTTGTACTACTTTTTTTAATATAAATGGCAAAGATTGTAACGATGTTTGAATGTTTCAATGTGTATATATTTGTTAGTAAGTAATGTATAAACCGCTTATACCATTTGGATAAAATTTGGCACACAAGTTTAAAATAACACGTGGACTACCTTTTATCCCAACAAAATTATTAAATGTATTAAAACGCAAAAGAAATAAGAGCAAAAAAAACGCGGTAAATTCGTAAAATAGTTCAATTTCAATGTCTAACATTCGCGTAAACATAAGAAATCATAATGGGAGCAAACGTTAGTTTCTGATAAATAACATCCATCGGGTATGAGCGATTCATTCTCAATCATATTACAAATTCACATCGTAAAAGGATATTATTTTTCTTATTTTATTTGTAAAATAATTTATGTAAATTTATTAATTATAATATGAAAATCAACGCCTCGTACATATTCATGATCTTCGTTTCAACTTTGCGAATGCTTTATTCCATATACGTAAATATTTTGGAATAATAACTAAATGTACTACCGGTCATTTATTGTAATTACTTGATGTTATCTCAAATGAATCGTCTGTGTAATACTATTTTGTTCTGAATGAACAACATTTGTTTTTTTAATAACCGCATTTATTTTAATGACCGTTGCGTGCAAAATCTTGACGATTAGCAACATTTTATGAAAATAATATAAATATGTCTTCTTTTTAACGAAATGGACTATTAGGTAGTAGGAATTATAATAATAATTTGTATTTTACATATTTTAAATACATTATTTTTCCACTTTATGCTGATATGCTGAAGTCATTATTTTATTTGTTTAAAATAAAAGTTCATTTAAGAGGTAATACATAATATGTAACATTTTTTGAGCACTCTGTTTTGTTTTAAAAACTTATGCTAATTGACAGTTTTTTTATTGGTAAGTTTTTTAGGCAATATTTTTACCTTTTCTATTAACAAACGTTCGTCATACCTTACCATAACCTTACCAGATGATACACTTGAACGCTTAGCTATATTATAGCTTAAAATTTAAATCGGCGTGGTGTTGAGTGACCACGATCGCTTACGAGCTTGATATTACCAGGGACGGAAAGACATACACAAACGACTTTCTACCGACGTCAGGAGCACAAAACCACTGACTTTGCCACTTCTACTTACTGAAACCATCACACTTCATTAAAAATAATTGAACATTTAAAACACTTTACGCTCTGTAAACATAAAAAAATATTATCACTTCCAACTAAACGCCAGTTGTACCTGTTATGTGTATAATTTTATACAATCATGCGAGCGGGCGAGTGCGCGCGTCTTGTGCTCTGCTAAATCAACGCTAAGTGCTTGTAACATTACGCCGTATCGGGCCGGGCTCGGTGCTCTACGCCTTGAATAACGTTATTGTACGTCGTGGGACGTGCTAGGGGTGTAGAACGTAATGGTACGTCGGCACGGATTAATGAGTGGGTTTACAGGGTCGATTTGACATTGTTAATAAATATACACACACACACACATCGCGCATTTATCCCCGAAGTGGTAGGCAAAGGCGCAACCAGGGTACCCACTTTTCGCCAAGTGTGTTCCGTCCCATGATGCGATAAGGGGCGATCCTATCGCCATATCGGGTACAAATTCCAGACTCCGGGCTGATATTGAGCAGAAAAACCCAAATATCACTTTGCCCGACCCGGGATTCGAACCCAGGACCTCAGAGCACTGTCGTACCGCACATACAGTACAACTATGCCACCGAGGCAGTCCTTAATAAATATACGATTTATATTATTAGTTACAATAGTGTGCCCATGCGCAGCCTGTTTGTACGCACGGCGAGTGCGTATGTGTGTCGTTGAGTTTCACACGCGGCTAGACTCCGCCGGGCCGCGTCTAGTCCGCAGACATTCTAGGCTGTGCCAACACGGTTACCCGGTAACCCGGCACATTAGCACACACTTTTTGTATGCGCCGCGCCTCAGACAACTCACTTGCAATTATGCGCTTTAATTAACCACCGGTTTTCTGTCCGGGTGTGTGGGAATCGATGCCCGCGCGAATAATTATTGGCGCAGTGAAATATAGCTATGTTTATGGGTGTTAGTTTGTGTTTATTGTGTTTTGTGTGGGGCTGAGTGGGGCAGGTCGTATGTCTTAGAAACTGTCGCGAAGAGGCTTTGCAGTTGCGGTTCACGGTCAATGCGGTTTTACCATCGTAATAATAATGGTCAGGCATGATTCTGGTGGTGTGGAAAGCTATCCTTTTCGGTGTCAAATTAAAATTAATCCTTTCTCCTTTTCATAAAGTAGAGAATTAAACAAATTACAGATAATACACTTGATCTTATCTTCTGCTGTATATAGCATGATAGTCAAGTACTCAACATAAGATGATAGTTATGTATTAGTAGATATTCCACACGTCAACAATATTGTCACTCACACTGACGCCTTTTATCGCCGAAGAGGTAGGCAGAGACGCAACTCGTGTAACCGCATTCCGCCATTTATATTCCGTCCCATGATGGGAGCATATCGCCATATCGGGCACAAATTCCAGACTTCAGGCTGAGTAGAAAAATCCCAATATCACTGCCCGACCCTGGCTCAAACCTGAGACCTGACCACTACAATCGTATCGTCATACATCATTTTGTGAAAGATCGTATTATCAAGACCTTAAATATTCACATTAAGGATGTTTATGTTAAATCGTACAGTTATATTAAAATCGCTATACAAACATAACAGTATTTTTTTTTGCACATAAATGATTCACTGTTTGTTTCCAACTTGCCCTAATTGTCTATCTATGATAATGACCGTTATAATGCCGTGTACGCACTCTCGAACGGGGAATGCAACGCGAACATGAATCACGAATGTTTGGGTCGTATGTACAGTCGCAAAAAACATGAAAATTGAACATAATTCGACGTATTATGTAGTACCATATTGTATTCTTTATTTACTCTTATAAAGTGTAAATATAAGTGATAAAAATTGTTAGCGTTGGAATTTACTGCGATGTGTGTTCATAGGACTCTTTATTCAGAATTTTTTCTTTATTGCTTCGTATCGTATTGAAAATGATAGCTAAATTATTTGCAAGCGTTGTCCACTGACATGTGAAGCTTGGTCCAATCTACTATCAACAAACGATGTACAAGTACTATTTTGTTGCCGTTTCCAGGATTATAGATGTGTAACAGGGCATTTGATTTTGCATATATGATGATGTCTATTAGTGACGAAAAAAATATAAGTCCAAGTAGACAGTTGAGGCGTCGAGTTTACCATCTGACAAGCGATCTTAGCCTCCTTGAATCGCTACAAGCATTATAAGGATATCTATTTGTTATGTTGCATAGTACGCAACATGTTCTACAGTGTGTACAAGACTTTAAATTATTTATTCACACACTTTTTCAACACATTCTGACAAACTGTATAAAAATGTAAGTGCTCTCGAAATCATCAATGACTTGATGGCTCGATGACTGCGCGGTCATTGGCTCGTGATGAATGACGGTCACCGATGACGACACGCGTGTGCTGGTGATTTTGTGTAATTCGATGCGATGATTACCTGGCTAATAACCTATTTTGATGATTTAATTTATTTTTTATGTATGGTAGTTTAACGAAGATTTTGGAATACCGAGATGAGGGTCGCGGGTTCGATTCTCATACTGTAATTAAAGCTCGTAGTACATCTGACTGCAAGTTACATATGATTACAATGTCAATTGAATGAGTTGGTTCTAAAACGAACAGTTTCTCGCATAAAAGAGACCCATGATGGACCACCTAGTTATATCATTATAAAATTATTTCATATGTTTACGTGGATGTGAGATATTGAAATAAAACTATTTTACGAAACTTCGAGAGAAAATCATAATATACAAAAACGCGATAAAATTCGTAAAAATATATCTAAAATGCCACTACACAGATAGGAGCGCAAACGTTTAGTTTTTTTTTTATTGAGTTCACAAAACTGGTTGCACCACAGTACAGAGTTTACAAAAGTACATGTGTGTCACACCTTCTTGGTGTGACACAGATGCATATTTCTTTATTTTAATGATTTGAATGACGAGACGAGCTTGTCGTTCGCCTGATGGTAAGCGATACGACCGCCCATAAACAGTAGAAACACCATCCAACACGTTGAATTACAAAGTATTGTTTGGTATTCTACTGCGCTCGCCATCCTGAGACATGAGAAGTTAGTCTCATAATGGCCAGTAGTTACACTGACTAAAATGTCCTTCAAACCGGAACACAATACTGACTACACACTGCTGCTTGGCGGCAGAAATAGACATTGCGGTGATACCTACCCAGGCGGACTCTCACATATGAGCGGCTTACCACCAGTAAAACATACTTACCCTATATTTCTTATCTATCAATACAATTTAAACAAAGTCGTTAATCATAAGCTTACTATAAATTATTCATTCTAGCAGCTTTCTTTCGATGTTGAGGTCGTCGCACACTTCCGGCTCGACAGAGGTCGCAACCTTGGCTCGTTGCCAGCTGCCTTCCATCACTGTCGGAGTCAGGCGTCAAGAGTGAGAGGTGGCGGGTTCGAATTTCGCGTTTCAGAAGGTTGTTATATTCGAATTGGATTTTAACTGACTTCCAAGAAAAGACGAGATTCTCAATTCGTGTTTGTATAATATATTGATTGTAGAGTACGCTTTGATAAAACTGAAGTATGTTTTTTTTTTACATTGACTAGTGTGCTGGTGCGTAATTACAAACTACGGGGGGTTAGAACTATTGAGTATTTACTTTGTACTTTCAGTGGTTATTTTGTATTTATCAGTTTCGCATTAACTATGTTTCAAACAGGGTCATTTATTTTCATACGTGTTATTAACTTTATTATGAGAAATAGTATTTTAGTTTTTAATGCAGTAAATTATTTAATCTATGTTGTTATTATATAATCATTATAATTATGTAATTAAAAATGATGGTAACAAATAACCGTAGTTTATTACAATACCTAATGATGTGGTAAATTTATGCTCCATTGTATTACAATATATTTTTCTTAGTTGCATCATTTGTAATAAATTGTATTGTTTATAGTCTATTTAAAGGTTAATGGAAAATGCATATAACAAATACATTAAGTAGGTACCTATCAGCTACGTAATGGTCTCGTCATTTGTTTTTTGTGCTAAATGTATTTGAAACAAGGCAGCATTATTATAACACTGCTCAAACAATATTTTCTCGTTTAAAAGCTTGATGAAGTAATATAGCAGGCCAGCATAATTCTGACAAGATTTTTTCCATGAAAAATATGGTCGACTAATAAAGAATCGGCGGGTAGTGGATGGATATGGGCTGCTTAAGACCGGGATGGGTGACGCTCACTTGGGGAGGGCTACCTTCAGCAATGGAGGGCGACAGGCTGATTGATAAAAATAATTTGTTCGCAGGAACGTATGAACTGCCAGCGCTAACAATTATTTAATACTATTTTTCTTTGTAATAAATAACAACGAGATTGTAGCTTTTTCGTTGGCAATTCCAAGCCATGCGTCTATGCGCTAAATATTAGTTTTGTACGCTATAAAAGACAAAACATGAAGCTACTTTTTTAAAACTGAAGATCTTGTACAAATTTATTGCAACTCATGTTTTACAAAATAAATATCTTTATCTTTACTAGTATTAATACAGAAGTTGCTATAAAGTCACCGTCACTGACACTGAAATACTAAAAACAATATAACAGAACACGGAAGATCAAACAATGTGACTAAAATCAATACGAGTCGATCCACAAACAAACCGTCAAACGTATTCGGAATGTTAATCGCGTTACATTCATCGTAAATGCGCACGAAGGTTGGCCGGTGATTAGAATCGAAGATAGAAAAGTTCTGACCTAACAAAAATAAAAAATATATTCGAATTGAGAACTTCCTCCTTTTTTGCAGTCGGTTAAAAATTTACACACTACTAGATAATGTTGTTTGTAAATCATGGATTGACAGGGCTGTACTAACTGTCATGTTCAATAAAAGATCCAACTCGCTTTTTTCGATCTTAAAAATGAATCAATCAGAACAAAGTTTTTTTTTGACATATTTACAAATGAGTTTTTTTGATTGGTCTGTTTTGGGAATCAGATTGAAGATCGGGATTAGGATCGTTTGTTGAAAACAGCTGTAAGTGAAGAAAAGGTTATTATTGTCTGTACGTTTAATACTCTGAGGGGTATTTATAAGGCATACTTATATACGTTATAATTAAATTCACTGTATACGTAATCAGCAAATAATAGAGAACAATTCTATAGCATTTAGAGAGCAAAATTATAATTACAACAATCAACGAAGTCAGAATTTTCTACGAAGCCGCGTGATCTACGGACAATAAATCAGTTTAACATAATTTTTAAAAATTAAATTTTTTTAATAGGTGTTACAGACTGACTCAACATTCAGAAGTAGGCACATCACAGCTCTGAGATGGGCACTGAATCTAAGCCTATTCCTATATAGACAAAGTAGCGTAGAAACTAGTGCATATATGTAATCACAGAGGAAGCTGATCGCACTGCGTAGCAATCGAAACGGGTCATGATATCTAGAATGTTTACAACGCTTTTGCTGTCAGTCAATATTATCTTATTTCGAAAATACTACTACCGGTACACGCTTGACAGAAAGCTTTGGATTCTCAACTTCGTTGTTCCGGTTACACCAACGTCACTCCTGCGCAGATATATTTTTTTACAGTGAAATGTCAGTGTTGATTAACTTGTGAGGTAGCAACTAGTAATATAGAAATCCTACTTCTGTTGAGGATTTTTGTGCGACAAGTACTAAAAGTTATATACAATTTGAGCGCTTAATTATATACAAACTTTACCTTTTTTTATTTTTGAATAAATTTAACTACCGCTATAGTTACGACCAATTTTGGTTACACACGGGATTTGAATCTGCCACATATCAAGGCTATGCCAATAACAAAGCTGTGATACAGGACTTCCATAAACACAGTTCATAAAAAAATCCATATTTAGGTATGTTGGTTGTGTAAAAACATTAAATTCTTACGTAACCCTTGCTTCTCTATTAAAGGTAAGGATATATTAAAATAGCTTTAGTCATTGATTTCCTACAGTTTATTGTCAAATGTAGTCTAATATGGTAGTCCGTATAATAAAGGATGAGGAAATTTTATTATGTAAAACTACCTAGTGATCTTATAATGCGTAAAAACTCATATCAAATCAAATTTGAAATAATTACTTTAAAGAAGGCCATGTTCAGCAGTGGACTTCCAAAGATTGAAGTAGAATACCTCAGTAAATGCCACATCACGCACATCGGCCCTTGCTAGGGGCTAAGTGCGGAAAAAGGAGCCCTTGAATTATAGAACATAGAACATATAGGTAGATACCTATAATATACCTCTACCTACATACCTTAGTAGGAATTGTGGTCACAAAAATTGCAACGCATGCCACTTTTATTGATTCGTTTTCAACGAAAGCGAGGGCGAGACGGACCCGACGACAGGCGATAAAATACGTTTCCATTTGTATGCAAAACATTGTATTGTAATAAATCTGTTTGTTTTTGACAATAAAAGGATCGCAAATAACTATACCTCCATTTAAGTGTAGAAATCGGTTTATAACCGTTCCCATTGTCGCCGCAAACCGCTCCTGTTTAGTTAAAAACGCGATATTAATACTAACAAGATTATGTTAAACAAAAACTTGTATTATAAATAACAAAAAAAATATAGAGATGATTTTCGTGTTAGGTATTTATATTTTAATATTGTACGTCACGAAACTCAAGGGAGCGGCCCACGGTTTTCATAGAATAGTCTACGTAAGCAGTTGTATCTGGTAGTTAAACTTGTTTCGTTGTGTGACGTCATAAAATAGACAAAAAATACTGCCAGTGGGCAGCGCCTATTGAGGCGTGTTATTTATGTAGTTCCAAGTCCAACCATATTAGTTGTTTCAATAGTGAATTGGGAATTAGTCAAAACATTTCTCACTCTAATTATAACGGCACGTAACCTAATCGAATATATACTGATACAACATACAACTCTGAAACGCAAAATATCCTCGTATCAAGAGTAAATCTCCGACGTCACCAGGGAAAGATCCAGCATCCGTTCAAGATTACATCACGATCAATCTTTCTACGTGTTTACGTTACTGATACGCGCCGATGACTTGTATATTATGCCGGCTAGTATATTTAGATATCGACTGCTTAGTCGAGTGGCATGTAGTTTGAGTATTGCAAGTTTCTGGGTTCGATTTTTATGTAAATTTTCACAAAACGTTTGATCGGAAAGAATGGTTTGTGATTTATTGTACCCGTATATGATCATTAAACCGAATTCTCTACACACTCTCTGACGCCCATTTTCACAAATCACAAACTAGTGCAATCACTTTTCGCCGTGTGTATTCCATTCCTTGAGGAGATAGGGGGCGAGCCTTTCAACATATGGGCACAAATTCCAGACTTCGGGCTGGTACTGAGTAGACAAACGAATTCTATAGTACGAAAGTTAAGTGGGTTACCTAGGATTTATATTTACATAGTATCGGGCCTTTCTTTATGGGTAGGTAGAGGTGTAACATTACTCGCTAACGAGGTATATTCCATAATAACGGCCAAACAACTTCTTAAGATGTTTTGCACTATAGTAGAGCTATTGAACAAAGAATATAAAATAGCCTTATACAGTCTGAAACCGATATATAACACCCGCGTTTCCCTACCTTTGAATGTTGATGGAAATGTGCCTCTAAGGGGCACAAATGTAGATCGACATTTACGATTACAAACGTGTATCCTTCCCAAAGTCCCTTGAGGGGCTTCGGGAGTCGTGTACGCTAAAATGTGCCAAGGCTTTCCATACTATTTAATTATAGTACCTGTTTGCAGTATGGTTGGTGTTACGTGGTTGGGGATATTTTAAAAATCTGACTTACATTTACAAAACAGTGTTTGAATATTTTTTTAATTAAGTACAGTGAAAAGATGATCAAAGGAGTTTTTTGTGAGATTGTTTTTTTACTTATAAATTTTGAAGTTCTAGTAACTCTAAAGTATTGAGTTTCTTAACTAGAAGCAACGTTACATTGCAAGTATGTAGATTTGGTAGATTTTGTAGACAAAGCTTTGACAATCCACTAATTTTCATTGGATCGCCTTAGTATGTTAGAGATTAAACAATCCCTTACGATAGGACATTTTTTTTCATAAATAATTCAGTCTCAATTTCAATATCAATTTATTGTACGCAATGCTTGTTAACAAAGTGTGTTTAAATAATATAGATAAATAATCGTGGACCCCGCCTCGCAAGGCAAAAATTGCAAGAGAGGGAGAAACTGTGATAAAATATTATGTATTGTTTTTTGTTATTACTTAGAATTAAAAGTAGGTATATTAATATTGTATAATGTAAATGATGACAATCAATGATATTTGAAAATATCACAATACTGTATGTGGATAATTGTTAAAAATATCTCTAACTTCACAGTTTATAGTAATAATAACGGTGACAACAGAGCATAAAATGTAGTTAAAACAATAATAATATTAAAAATATTGAGCGCTATGTTAAATTACAGTAAAATTATAATAATTATAACAGTTATTCAGCAAAGCTTATGGAAACCTCGTATTATTTCAAAACATTACTATAAGCACTGCACCTGTGATAACAATTATGTTTAAAACAATATGATTGTCGATTATTTAGGTTACTATTCAAATATGCACTATAGTTAACTTCATGATTTACACAGAATAAATAGAGAAGACAAAGATAAACGATTCTTTAGTAAATAGACACGTCACACTTTAATAACCCGCATATCGTCTATAATTAATATACATTTTGTAACAAAAAACAACATAGTATATATCTAATACATTAGTGTTTAATATTTTTAGCCATTTTCAATAATTTTCTGTGATTGTTTATTGTTATTTTTCTTAAAAAGCTGGTGAATTTATGTTTTAAATGATATTTAACTTAAAGTTATGATACATTAATAATGCTGTCACAAACTATTGTACTGTTAGTGTTATTACAAGCTATACGACGTACAATAGTGATAATATTAAAGCATACAAGTATATGTAGTCAACAACACGTAACTACAATGTGACGTTTATAATATGCCGAGAGGAAAACGATAGCAAACAATACTATATTTTCAATGGAAATAGAAAGCGCAAATATTTTACTATGACTTTCTGAACGTAAACAATTAAATAAAATTATTTAATATTCGCTGAAAGCAAGGATATAACAAATAGTTCACATCTTTTAGGATTAGATAATATGTAATTTCTGACTACCAAACAATATTCAAAATTGCTGTTCTTTCTACAATAATATAATTGTATAAAAAATATAGTATATTGACGTCAGTAATTTGAAACACGTGCAACCATAACCTCCTAAATATTAGCAACGAATATGTATCTACATAATTCATTTGTTTCTTGCCCAACCATTGGGATATTGTCGTCACAGTGACTTCACGCTATATAGTAAATAATAAAACATCAATATGTACTTACATTGAAAGCTTTGAACATTTTTATAATTTTCATTGACTTGTCTGTTTAGATTACTGTTACCTCATTTAAGATGGTTCATGTATAGTAATTTCACATTTGATTACCATTCATTATGGGACGTATTTTGTCCATTATTATACGTTTATACTTGTACAATTTACTTACAATATCACCATCTGTTCTTTAAAATTATAGTCAATAATTTATAATTTTTTTACCCTCAATATGTGTTCATGTTAATTATTCACTCCGACATTCTAATTAGTACTATTTGTACAATTTCAACAGCTTATCAATTGATACGGTTATCAACGCGTTATCATGGCGATAGGGACGCTGCGGAGCGACAGGGAATCGATAACCGCACAGGAAGCTAATAAAAATCATGTTATCTATGTCCACTGTCAACGGCGACCTCTTCAAGGGAGCTGATTATGTTTATGCATTTAATGTTTTTTCTGGTTTTGATAACATATTTTGTATAACATTGTCGTGTGACGTCTATCTATGTTTAGAAATAATTTGGTTAATGTCTTTTGTTTATCGTTAATATTATTGTAAAAATCTTAGCTGTGTGTGCGGCATGGACCTCATACGTTGAGCTTCGATGTGGGCAGTATTAATAGAATTTTTCGTCGGTTTTTGTATCGGAAGAGGCTAAGGCTTTATTAAAAAAATATTTTGCTATCATCAAAAGTGGTTAGGCACGGGTAAAACGGACGTACGGATCGACACAGTCGTGAAATAACGATTAAGCTCCTTAAATAAAGATTAACCACCTTAGTCATAGACGTTATTATTAGCCAATCACAATGGCCCTATGGCTACGCACTGCGAAGGCTGCCATGCCGTCAGCACTGAGAAACAGACTTGTTATCACAGCTTTACTCCGTCCTTAGATAAATAACGTCTATGAATAAGGGGTTAAGTTTCATATTATTCTGTTGTAGTGGGAGGTAAATTGAATATTTATCGTTGCCAAAAAAATATAACATGTCATACATGCATATTGAGTATATCGTAAAAAAAAATACAAAAACTAATCTTGACATTTGGAAAAAAACCAATCCAAATTAGTTAACAAGTTTAGCTTTTTTAAAAAACAGACCTTGAATGTAAATTCAAGTTTAATTGAATTAGTTTTTAAGTGATTTCATTACGGCGTGACAGGCTTTGAACCAAAAAAATTTATAGTTGATTAGGATTTTCCAATTTATTTCAGATGTTATTCTGTTATTGGCAAAATACGTCTGCATCTCTCAGGACAGACTGCAGTAAGAAACAAGTAATGTCTATTTTATAACAATGCAGTTTATTATTTATCTATACAAACAGTATTGTTAAACGTTAATAAATACATACAAACAATATTTTCGGTGAAACAATTTAGATGCGAGAATCAACCCACGATCACTCGTTTTTCGTTGATTTCCTTATGTCAAACAAAGTTTCCGAGAAAATGTTTGACATTAATTATCGTTCCTGACATACTTTAGTGTTCGTAAACTTGAAATAGTTCAATGGTTCACTTTGCCATGCACGTATGAAAAAAGTTCATTGAACAAAAATTAACAATTCTTAGATTCAGTAACACGTGTCAACAAGTTACTATGCGGAAATTTAGATATTAATGAAACCACATTCCAACACGCAAAAACAAAAGATTTTAAAATATACTTAACATTTATTTACATATTCAGAGATAACAGTTTCATAATCCATACTTATATAAATGTATTATAAATGCGAAATAACTCTATCTGCTTGTTATGCTTCCGTAACTAAACCACTGTACCTTTACTGAAAATACTGAATAAACTTAAACCATAAGAAATTATTTAGACTATTTTTTATCCCCAAAACCATAGCGGGCTTTTATCCTGAAAAACTTTCACGCGGAGAAAGCCGCGAGCTAAAGCGAATTTTATATGTTTTTTAAATCGCACTATTTGAGCGATGCAAACCAGCGAAATGCAGCTAGATGGATTAACCCTTTGTGGTTAAAGACTTTACCTTACGTTCCTCGATGTGCACGTCTAGTCTGCCGATCTATCTGTCTAGCTGGCTCGGGTGGCGAGTGGCGGACGATTGTCGCGTGTCGTTGACCCGGTCGCGATGGCGCGGCGGTTGTGACAGCCGGGTCAAGGTCGCGTGCAACCAGCTCTCGCGCCGGCACCGCGTTACCGTTAGATACGGTTTTGTCTTGGTTTATGGTGTGTGGTGTAAACGGAAAGCGATATAATAAAAATAAATACAATGTACCAACGGTCATACTTCTAGTACTGGTCCACGATTCGATAAAGAATTCCATGAAAATTTCAATTACTACCTTTCGGTCTCAACAATAACACTCAAAACGAATAGTTGCGGATTATTTCGGCCTGGGAATTGTAATTGTGACCTATCATCACACCAAACTCATTGCCCCTTGTAATGCATGCCATGCGAGGCTATTAAACTATTTAAATAAATAACAAAACGTTGTCACACAAATATTTCTCATGGCTGCCACTTCTTTATTGATAGCCCACATGTTACCACTAGACAAAGAACGGAGACGCTTCATTCAGTAACCGTTATGCAAGACAAGTCAAGGTTGCAAGTGCCACTTTCTCCGACCGTTAATCTAAGCGGATTAAAGATATCGGTACATTATAAGTGACTTAAATAGGGTAAGATCGTTACTATTTTTGATAACAAGAAAATGATAATCGCATAGAATTTCGAATTTGGAAATGATAATTTTGTCTCGGATATTTAAGGTAGTGTAGTTTCATTGAAATTAAACTAATTTTCGGATTCTATCGCGGTGCTAGTATTTTATTTTCTCCCGACGTTTCGAAGACTTTGCAGCCTTCATGGTCACGGGGGGGACTGAGGTGTTGTTCATCCGTAAAGTCAAAGTTACAATATCTACCTACATTTTACAATTATACAACTTTTTTAAATTTTTTAAATTTTAGCTGTTGGTGGTCCGATCTACGCAGAATGAGCTCACAGTGTCTTGAAGTCTGGCAGCCGGTCTTTTGGGTTCCAATTTAATTAAATGTAGAACTGGATCCCAGGCTTGTGCAAGCTTCCAACCATCTTCCCTATTGAAATTAGGATGTTTTTAATTTCAATAGCCTCGCGAATCATCCTAGGCAGGAATCGGTGTTCTTTGGCGAGGATTTGTGGCTTGTCTAGTCGCAGATAATGATTGGCGCCTCCCTCAGAGTGTTCAGCGACTGCAGACTTCGTCGAGCGTCGGTGTTTCACGTCAGCTATATGTTCTTTTACGCGGGTCCCTATATTTCTTTTTGTTTGCCCGATATAAGAGAGGCCACAGTTGCAATCTATTTTGTATACTCCCGGTTCTTGTAGAGGTATGTGACACTTGACAGGTGGTAAAAATTGACTAATCTTCTTAGGCGGCTTAAAAATAAGTTTTTATGGAAGCACGCTTCAGGATGTAGCCAATCTTGTCGGTGACTCCTCTTACATATGGTAATACAACCGGAACACGTTCAACTGTGGCTGGTTTCACTCGGTTTCTGTGACGGCGGCGTGGAATTTGGAGCTTGTTGTCTCGCAGTACTTGCTTGACATGTTGCAGCTCAGCGGCCAGGTGTTTCTCGTCACAGATTCCTTGTGCTCTCTGAAACAAAGATTTGCCCACGGTAGCTAACTGTTTTGGGTGGTGATGAGATTCACCGTTCAGATATTTATCAGTATGGGTCTGTTTCCGATATACAGTATGACTTAAGGTCTGATTAGGATTACGGATGATTAAAACATCTAAGAAAGCAAGAGATTTATTGTGTTCTAACTCCATAGTAAATTGGATTTTATTGTTGATGGAGTTAAGGTGATTTAAAAATGCAGTTACTTTATCAGATGGTAAAATTGTGAAAGTATCGTCTACGTACCGTTTATAAAACCTTGGAGTGACCGATAAGTTAAATCTTGACGTAAACTTGCTCGTTCCTTCGTGTGCAAAACCGCCTAAACTGTATGGGTTGCCGAAAATACACAAATTAAATGCTCCGCTACGTCCCATAGTGAGTCAAATCGACACACCAACCTACAGATTGGCTCAGCACGTAGCAAAAGTGCTTTCACCACTTAGAGGAAACACTAGAGCGTCTGTGAAGGATTCATACCAATTTGTCAGCGATATTAAAGACCTAAAATTAGCTGACAATGAAACTATGGTCAGTTTTGATGTCTAGTCTCTCTTTACGAGCTTACCAGTACAAGATTGCATCAGAATTGTATCTAAGAAGTTAGCAGAGAATAACATTCCTGTGGAATATGCAGAACTACTCCAACATTGCCTTACATCTGGCTATATGTTGTGGAATAATCAGTTCTATGTACAAGTTGAGGGGGTAGCGATGGGCTCCCCTGTATCTCCGGTAGTCGCCAATATATATATGGAGGACTTCGAGGAGACAGCCCTGAGTACAGCCCCGGTCACTCCAAGGTTTTATAAACGGTACGTAGACGATACTTTCACAATTTTACCATCTGATAAAGTAACTGCATTTTTAAATCACCTTAACTCCATCAACAATAAAATCCAATTTACTATGGAGTTAGAACACAATAAATCTCTTGCTTTCTTAGATGTTTTAATCATCCGTAATCCTAATCAGACCTTAAGTCATACTGTATATCGGAAACAGACCCATACTGATAAATATCTGAACGGTGAATCTCATCACCACCCAAAACAGTTAGCTACCGTGGGCAAATCTTTGTTTCAGAGAGCACAAGGAATCTGTGACGAAAAACACCTGGCCGCTGAGCTGCAACATGTCAAGCAAGTACTGCGAGACAACAAGCTCCAAATTCCACGCCGCCGTCACAGAAACCGAGTGAAACCAGCCACAGTTGAACGTGTTCCGGTTGTATTACCATATGTAAGAGGAGTCACCGACAAGATTGGCTACATCCTGAAGCGTGCTTCCATAAAAACTTATTTTAAGCCGCCTAAGAAGATTAGTCAATTTTTACCACCTGTCAAGTGTCACATACCTCTACAAGAACCGGGAGTATACAAAATAGATTGCAACTGTGGCCTCTCTTATATCGGGCAAACAAAAAGAAATATAGGGACCCGCGTAAAAGAACATATAGCTGACGTGAAACACCGACGCTCGACGAAGTCTGCAGTCGCTGAACACTCTGAGGGAGGCGCCAATCATTATCTGCGACTAGACAAGCCACAAATCCTCGCCAAAGAACACCGATTCCTGCCTAGGATGATTCGCGAGGCTATTGAAATTAAAAAACATCCTAATTTCAATAGGGAAGATGGTTGGAAGCTTGCACAAGCCTGGGATCCAGTTCTACATTTAATTAAATTGGAACCCAAAAGACCGGCTGCCAGACTTCAAGACACTGTGAGCTCATTCTGCGTAGAACGGACCACCAACAGCTAAAAAAAAAATTTTAAAAAGTTGTATAATTGTAAAATGTAGGTAGATATTGTAACTTTGACTTTACGGATGAACAACACCTCAGTCCCCCCCCGTGACCATGAAGGCTGCAAAGTCTTCGAAACGTCGGGAGAAAATAAAATACTAGCACCGCGATAGAATCCGAAAATTAGTTTAATTTCAATGTCTAACATTCGCGTAAACATAAGAAATCATAGTGTAGTTTCAGTCATAGCGAGACTTCGGCAAGTAGTATAGCAGTTTAGGGACCTGCAAAAATATCATCACATAATATGTCTAAGAAATTGTAATTCGAAGAACTGTTTAAGTGGTACTGGTGAGCTCACGGTAGCCTCGAAGGGCATGAGAGGTCCTGCTTCGATAAGCAGCACCTGCACGCCGCGTAGTTCGGACAGCCTGCTCGCGAGCACACATCCCGCCGAACCACCGCCCACAATCACGAAGTCGTAGCAGGCACCATCTATATCAGTTCATATCATATCTATGATCAGTTGATATTAATTATTTCGTATTTTCTTATTGGGAAATTTTGCATTCGATAAAGTATGAAGTTTAAAAAAAATACGCAAATTATGCGTAATTTTTTTATTAAACTTCACATTTTGATATTTAACGATACTTCGATAGATTCTTTAAGTATCGATTTCGCGGTGACCGCTACCAAATTGTGCTTGTGTTTTACTATGAATACTAAACTTTATCCAATTAAAGTTGTTAGCTCGTGGAAGTCAGTTCAAGGTTGCAATCAATGCAACTATCGTCATGGTAACCAGTCGATCTGCATCATGCGGGCTTGTGTACGTGCGTTCCTGTCTGTGACGTGTGTCATGTATTTATGCGGGTTTTGTTTTTATTTCCAAGTAAATGTGTTTTATTGCTGGCTATTATGTTGTTGAAATGTAAATATTTTGCTATTCATCCTTTTGTGTTGTTTCTTTTTTTTATAATGTTGCCTTTTTTATGCAATCTTTTTAACTGTAATCAAATGTTTTCTTGATTCATTGTGCGTTTTTGTATGTAATTAGAAAGATTGGTTGTTCCCGGTTATTTCTACGTTATTATAAATGTTATATTTTTGCTTTTTTCGATTATGAACACCTACATTGAACAAGGAATTGTTGATGCTTTATCTAGGTTTAAAAATTGTTTGAATTTCAGGTGAAACTGCTTTGGTAGGCCTACGAGAATATCGATGACTGTATTGTGTTTACCAAAAAAGGCATTTACTTGTCATTGCGACATGCGTATATTTGAGGCTTAATTATTTATTTTAAACCGTATTTAATAGAACTGCAGCATTCTTACAAAGAAGGTTGCATATTCTACTTATTTCCTTTGTAACATTTTGTTTGCTCGACCTACTTGCATGTATGACAAAGATTTTTTCTATTAATCAGTGTACCGTACCATTAAAACATATAGTCCGAGATATAGTGTTTTATAAATCTAATTATAATTGTATTTAGAGAAAATAGTAGATAATTTTCAAATATAATTGATAAATTGCATGGAACCTCCGATGTTGCGTAAAAAGCTTCTGATAAGCTCTTAAAGGTTGAGGTGGAGACAACTGCTGGCATAGCCTCTCCAAAATTTCACAAATTATGTAATACCCGCTCTCTTTAAATGTTGCAGTTGCAGTTCAGTGCATTTGCTTTCGCTTTTCGTTCTGTCAGTGAAATTGTAGGAGGCCTCATAAATCTCCTTCCCTTTCCAAATTTCGAGGTTTCTCATACGCCAGAGTCCGTTAAGGTCGGTTACTGCCTCGTCTATTTCCACCACCAATCACCAGTTGTATATTGCTTATAAAATGCTTGTGGGTATCATATATTATTATGCGCTTTGGTGGGTATGGTGGTCGGACGAATAAAGAACACCAATCTCTGGTGAAGATGGTGATTGTTGGGCTAAATTTTTCGTTTGAAAATTCTAATGGTGAGCCAATGTCGGGGTGTAGTGGCGTCCCCTATGGGTTGCCAACTTACATAAATATTGGTTTTTATTATCTGTGGCGATAAATCCGCCACAGGGTAAATTTTAACCAGTATTTTTAAATAAGTCTTACATCAATTATTCCGTATCGTTGGCCTTGCAGAGTTCAGCGGTCGAGCCTGGCTAACGCTGCTAAGATCTGTCTTTGTTCGCTATTATTAGCTATTGATAGATGATGACGTCATCGTTTTTTATGTTAATCTATTTTACGCGAATGCCGTGTCCATTGTTTTAAAGCGTTATGGGCTAGCACCGTGACCATGGCGTGGTTGTTGAACTGGCTTGAACATTTTGTTGTTTGCCACGTTGAAAAAAAATATTTGGATCAATTACTTCGTGATTTGTGATCTAATTTCTGTGATTCCTTTTTTTATTTACTAAAGTAAATTCGCGATATGGTCAATACATACAATCTTTGTCTGGTTTCATATTCACCTCTCAATATATACATAACCTCAAGTATTGATGGAATGTCAGTGGTCCTAACATTATTATCCAGTTGCCCCTGACGCTTATCGGTAGTGGTACTGACACCTAAAAACAAGAATCTTTTGAGGAATATCTATTACCCGGACGGAATTAAGATCTAAACCATACTCAGCGTACCATTAGATGCTGTCGGGTCACTATTGCCGTGACTGCACAGAAACTTGTTTCTATTCATGATAATACCTCCAGCACGTATTATAATATTCGATAAGTCACCCTCGCATCCAAGTACCGAGCTTTGTACCGACCACGCTGGCATACTAATCGCCTTGTTTACTTATCTTGCTATGTTCGTAGGTGGTCGCTTCCGAACGACCGCTCGCTTTATTTGGAAGCGTCATCATTTATGTTAATATATTGTAAAGCTGAAGTGTTTGTTGTTCAAATCACCGTTGTATTCGGTGTAATTGATGATGCTCGCTGGATATACACTGAATAAGATGAGGACAATCTGAGAAACGATTTTAACAGTCGGTTAAAAGAAATTAGACGAGTACGTTGTTTGAATTTTGCATCTCTAAATATGTATAGCTCCTCTATACCTCTTTCGTTATTGTTAATGTTATTTTTTACTTTAAGCGACTATCTATACATCTGATTCCTTTGCTACACCGATTGGTGGTAATATCATTGTATGTTTGTTGTTATTGTTGTATTGTGGTGTTGTTATGTATTGGGGTCTTTGAAATAACAATCAACTTATCAAATTCGGTTCCCGAGTTGTCTTGATTAATTTATCCAAGAGTAAAACTAAGCCTGCATAATTCTTCGGGTCTCCATATACGACATTATATTTTGGACCTCATCTGTACGTTGCACTAGGTTCAGTATAGTTTGTGCTAAATTCCAAATATAAACTAATTTAAGTACAACTAAGCTTCATTCTTGAAGTAAATATTTATTCAATAAATTAATTCAATAAGTGATACATTAGTAGAGTCCTAATTACCCCATTTTCCCCGTTCTAGAACATTCAGCGCATCGCACAGCATGTCCCACCGAGTGTCTAGTTGCGTAAGAGGTATGTGCGACCCATACCAGTAATTTCAACACGCGTGTATCGTTCGCATTCCTTATGTCTTGTGCTTCGAGGTCGAAATAATATCGGCAAAAGATATCCAGTAAGTTCTAGAATGGTCTATCAATTGCCAATGGTGTGTGTTATTCTGGAGGTATGGTAAAGCTAACTGTGATTTAGTGCGGATCGTTTGTAATGTGCATTGAGTAAATTGTACGAAATTTCAGATTTCTTTTTGTCTTTGACTTTTCAATCTCGAAGCGACGATCCCCACACTACAAAAGTATTCTGATTGTTCTGCATTAAGTTTGTACGTTACCCAAAATGTAATAATACAAGATTTTGCGAATGGATCACTCTTCTTAATTTTATTAAAAAAGTAGTAAACCACAAACTTTCCTAAAGCGTCAGTACCAGTGTAATGTGTGTTACACTGGTACTGACGCTTTATGAAAGTACCAAAGCTTAATCGATTTGTATTATTATCAAGGCATAAGGTCATATTCTATAATAAATATTCACGATTGATTAAATTAATTGAAATCAATTTGTAATATGTAAATTGGACACAATTGAGGATAGAAAAGTCAACACGCAACACATATCGGACCAATGTTTGCAATGAAATTGTTATCATCCAACATTGGACGGGGGGCGTCTGTCCCAATTAAACTGGGCAAAGTTTGCCCATTAACTATCTCACTGGACTTCGAACACTGCAATGTAGGCAATAGGCATTGTTGATCTATAAATAGATGGATTTCTAATATTAGACGTGGGTCTGCCCTACATCTGAACTGAGAAATGATAACTGACAGTATCTAGTGACGTAATATTTAATAGACCTCAATAGTTCTTATTATATAAATGTAATTACGCGTCTCATTACGTTCTAGAAGACCGCTGCCATCAACCCCACGTCATCTGTAAGGTCAGAGAGTGCAACGACTTTTTTATAGCTAACGATAAAAACCGATCATTGCACTAGCAAAAACTGTTAAGTTTACGTAACAATAATTAACAAAGTTGGACATGTTACAAAGTGTACGTAGTAGGACATTAAGTAAGGGGGAGATTGTTTTACACTCATACAGCCTGTGTGTGGACGGTGTGGGTACTGTGGGCTCTCATAATCGATATATAATAGACTAATTCGCTTTAGTTGGCTTAGCCTTTACTAGAGTTCCGATGATTGTAGGACAGAAGACGTAATCGAAAAGGATGAAAACACATTCATGCCATTTATCTCAGAAGGTTTAGGCAGAGCACTATGTGTGTCTCCGTTCCGTCTCATGATGCGATAGGGGCCGAGCTTATCACCATATTGGATATATTTCTGTGTTCTGATCTTATTTTTGATTTAGTTCATGTAATCAAAGATTGTGGTGAGGTTTTCACTAGCTAAAATGCTATCTATTTGGGTAAAAAAAGAGTAGGTATTTCCAACTCCTCCCTATCTTTCTATTTGATTAATTTCGTTGCGAGATAATGACATATTAGTTTTCCCTGAGACTCGCCCGAGCTTCACTGCTCGGTGTCATAAAATGCGTGCCACTGCTGATCCTGGCTTACAGGAGTTGTAGTGGTGGGTGTGAGGGCGGGTAAGTCTCTATTTGGGTAAAAAGTAACATAGTTTCCCGGAATGTTCTTCAATATCTATGTAAATTGGTGTAATAAAACGTAAGCAAATGCTACAATGTTATTTACTACGGCGCATTACATATTACCTGCGTTTTTCGCAACATTATACGCCTAGACCTCGGTAATGGGTTTAATAACTTTGTATATTACTAATTTGATATTTTTATGCATGATCTAACCATTTATTTTTTGTTTACAGGTAAAGGCATAATATGTTATGAGTATGTATGTATATTGGATAATTGTTTTTTATACTGTTGTCCGACGCGATAAGTATAGTGCTTGATCAAAAATCAAAACTGAGCCTCTTTAATAATGGCAACAACACTATAGGGCTTGGGGACAGACAGACAAAACTACAACTAATTTACTATATTGACTTCCAGCAACGTTGACAATCAATATAGATATATTGCACCCAGCACCAATAAATATATGTTTTAGGCAATAGAGAACAGCAATATGCCAAGAATGCAATTGTTTAGATTTGCGTAGGTAATGGTGTAAAATAATAGCGCGGGCTGGTTTCCGTCGCGCCCACGTATTTATTAAATGCATACTAATAAATCAGTCACTTTCTATCATGGTTTGTGGTACAGCCTCGAGACTAGACGCCAGACGCGCTACAGACGATGCTAATGAAACGCACGGATAGTAGTTTGAAAACAGCCTAACGTTTATTGTGAAAAAAAAAAAAAAGAAAAGTAAGTAATTAGGCAGTTACACACAGCTTAAACTAGATGGCGTTACCCGTAGAATTTTTAATATTTAGTTACATTAAAAACAATAGATGCTGCTTGTGTTCGATGCCATGAGTTCAATAAACAAAGGAAAACGTGGTAAAGCAGCGTTACTTGAATAGTTTTCACACTCACATTATCAAATTGAAGCATTTAGAATTGGGATGGTTGGCGTTCAGGAAGGCGATACGCTGGGCTATTTATTGTTGAAGGAATTATTTAGTGTTGAAAATAGGCAGGCATACGCCTGTATCTGTGACGTCAGCGCTATTAAGTTGCGGACATGCGAGGGAGATAGCGAGATAAAGAGAAAATCTCGGAACTCGCAAATTGCTTTTAGTAGTTGTCGTTTGTCCGCTACTTTGAAAATCGCGATGTTCCTAGCCATGGCGACTTTAACGTATCGATGACAGTTGCTAAAAAACTGAACAAAAATAAAACAGTTTAAACTGTCAGTCATGATTACGGAGTATATTTAAAACACTGTGTTATACATGTGTGCTATAAATCAAGTCTAAAAATACGCGAGGAACGCGCGTGAGTTACCGCCAGTGCAATTTAGCGGGGAGCATGTTTTATTGTTACAGTCTAAAACGACTTACTTAATTCAATTTTCCTGGTACTTTATGCAGCAAATATTGTTATTTCTAATGAAAAATAGATGTGTGCGCATTTGCTATACAATACAAAATTTGGATTTCATCTGCTTAAATTTTTCTTCCTTTTATGTAGAGTATCCTACAATGCAAAGTCGGCGCTAACTAACATGTTTTATATAAGTTACAGTAATTATTTGCGTTTGTTCTTATTATTGTGTATCACATTAAGTGACCGTCTCAGGATTCGAACCCAGAACCTATTCGTCCTTAGCTCATATACGCTGCCGAAGTGATGATGATATATGATATATGCTGATCGAAGTGACTGAATAAAAGAAGTAAAATACGAGATATAAATTCAGTATTAATTGATAAATGAATGCAATTTATAATTTTTATATATTCATAATATTGAATGAATTAATGAATGAACCATATTACGATTGGATCGGATGTTATAATCGAATGTGGGCGCGTAGTTTCAAAGGAAGTCACCAACAACATCACAATATTTGTGTTTACAATGAATAATGTTCAACAGCGTAATAGAAGGTTATTGGATACCTACGACATTGTTCGCAGTCTAGACGTCCCTTTGTGAACACAATATCCTCTTGGAATGTTAACGAACTAGAGGATCGCGGGAAGGGTTGTGTAAAGGGTGCTGATATTGTTTATCCTCAGGGGTATTTGTTTCCAACGTTTTAGTTGAGTTAGGTTTAGATTTCACATATAGATCGTCTAGGAAGATATTGTCGCGTTTATTATAGCTTAGCTGCAGTTTCTAGTCCCGACTTAGAGGAACATTATGTCCAGACGGTATGTATCCAGTGTAACAAACTATTATAAGTGGTTATCTGATATATTTAAGGTATTTGGCGTAGTGCATCTAATTTCGAAGTTCTCGTTTATCTTTCTGTGTAGTCGTGGCGCTTAATGTAAGTCGAGTCCTTACTGCTAATTGAGTCGTATAAAATAAAAGTGGCGCCATGTTTTGTCATGCAAAAACTCTATAATCATGGGGCTACAATAAGGATAATGCCATCGCTGAATGTCGGAAAAAATAAGTAAAAATACTACGTTAAATAAAAGTCAATCGTCGAATATTGTCGAACTGTTTCTTTTTATTTATCGCTTTGAATGACGAGACGAGGTTGCTATTCGCCTGATGGTAAGCGATACGACCGCCCATAAACAGTAGAAACACCATTCAACACCTTGAATTACAAAGTATTGTTTGGTATTCCACTGCGCACGATATCCTGAGATATATCCTCCTCATTCAAAGCTATAAAAAAAACAAATGAATAAATATATGCAACTGTCACGTACCGTTATCTGACCTGATTTATTTAATTAAAAAGTCAAATTTATTTATATATGAACCGGTAATACTGTTTACATTATTATCGACAATCGGAAACAAAAGATTTCGGGGACAGTACCCGCGACCCCGGGGTGAGTCTCGTATCGACTGCACATTGTTTTTAAAACATTCCTACATACACCCGCATTAGCATAACAAAGGCGTTTATTTAAATAAACTCGGCTTTACACGATCTTTATGCGATTGTACTTGGTTACATACAGATTTACCTATATATTAATACTAGCTGACCCGGCGAACTTCGTACCGCCTAACAGTCAATGAGTGTCGTGTTACCTTTTAGCTGAACTAATTTAGGCTTTGATGAACGTAATACAGTGATACAAAATAATAGAAATATGAAAACATAAAGCAGGGAACACAATGGCTCTGGTGGCGGGACCAATAATGGCAATTTCACTTTACCACCAAGGCAGCACAAACCAGGCGTTTCACCAGCAAACTTCAATGCGCCACAATGCTGGCAAACAACGTCCATTGGACCAATGCAAACTAAACCATGCAAGCTGTAGTCGATGGTGCAATCATATAGAAACGCTGCTCGATTCAAATCAATACTTGAACCATTTCTTCTTGCACTTCGAAGATTATTCATCTGAACGATAAGCTCGACGATTTCTCGTTTCTAACCTAGCCGTTTCACGGGCTGCCTCTCTTTGCTCTTGTGTTTGAGAAGCACGAATTAAGGCCATTCTTTGCTCCATACTAACGCGGCGCTCTTCTCGTGCAATTTCTCGTTCTTCATCAGATAATTGACTCGCGATATTCCGTTGCCTAATTGCATTACGGCTCCGCTGGGAAAGATTAGATCTTCTAGGACGCGGCATTGTTATTAATAGTAATATTGAATATGCACTCGCACAAAACCACATAAAATCACCAAATATAATAACACTGACAGACAATAGCTTATCAAGAAAAATCATAGACAACCTATAAAAAGACATTTACACTTTTGTTAACTTGTAGAATAGATCTTAGGTATTATTCCGAGCTATTTTAGATTTTTCTTGATTTGTCTATACACTTCTATTCGAGATGGTCCCTCTCTCCTCCACCCTATTCCTTTCCCTCTCTTACCATTTACAGCTAATATGCGTATGGTGTACTACCGTATGATGGACGGTGTGGCTCGATAATAGATATAGACAAAACGAATGTGAATCTAAAGTAACTCGGATAGCTCAGAAGGAAGAGCAGTTGACTTGTAATCAAAAGGTCCCGGGTTCGAGTCCCGGTCCGAGCTATTTTGGATTTTTCTCGATTTGTCTATACACTTCTATTCGAGATGGTCCCTCTCTCCTCTTCCCTATTCCTTTCCCTCTCTTACCATTTACAGATAATATGCGTATGTTTATTTTTTCTAAAAAAATGAATAATTTATAAATAATTTACACAAATTAATGTCTAAAACAAACAAATATAACAGTACCTAAACTTTTTACACAAAATAAATTTCTGAACGCACACATGAATAGTTGTTTACAATATTTGACAGGATTGGACAACAAATGTTTGACATGTAATAAACAAAAATGAGCATTTATTGAAATGATTAAGTATTATTACACATATCGAGTTTTCATTGTTTTTAAGATGTATTCTGCTATTCGGGGCGGAGACAAATCCAACGAATCAATAACCATGAAAATTGGTTCAGCAGATCTCGAGTTATAAGTGTTGTAACAAACCCGTCTTTGTTTTATATATATAGATGTGAAGAAAAATTTTGTTCCCCTTTTGAAGCACATTGCGCGCGCATGGAGAAGTATGGGATTAGAGATGATTAAAGCACGTATACTGCCGTGCAAAGCTCAAAAGCAATAACTCAAAAAAAAAATATGTCGTCAGATAGCTTAAAGATATACCCATCCAATGAACAGTATTTTATTTAGAACTTGTTAAAAAGCCTTAAAAGAGTTTCTCTATCTCAGTTTTACATATAAAACTACTTTACAAAACTTTGATTATCTCGAAATAAGGTTTCCCTGACATACCGCTTTTGCGCTTAGTACGGCAATATAGGGGAGTGCAGAAAAATAAAGTTTATAAATAGCAGTTTAATTTTGACCGGTAGGCGACCACTGGTAAAGATAAATACGTTGTACGAATAATGCCAAATTTAAATGTACCACCATCTGAATGTCTAATTTATTGGGTGTCTTAGGCGTCGTTTATAAATAAGTTTTTTTGCATAGTATGGTTAAATAACTAACAGACAGAAGTATATTTTGTTCCGCATTAATGTATGTCTAATGTTGTCTATGTGTGGCCTTTCGATCCAAACACGCAAAACTGAAAAAAATATTGGAGATCATTAAAATATACTACCCCAGTTCTTGTAACTCTGGGGATGCCAAAAATCAATATGAAAATTAAGAATTGCTCCAAATTATAATAACTCTTACGTCGTGTCCGCCGCTTGTTTCACGAACTCAGTATGAGAAATTCAAGAACTTTATAACTCCTTTAATTTTATAAACCTCATCATAAGTGGCCCTCGCGAGTTAGGTATCACGTGGTTTATCTAATTTGTAAAATGAGTGAAGCGAAACGCCGAGTGCAATGATCTGTCGTTAAAGTTTTTAGGCCAAGATTTACGTCCGCATCGGCATATTCAATGTGGTAAACGCAAAATGTTTTTATTTAAATTAAATTAGTCTAAAATTATAAATTCGATTTGTTTTTTTCATTAGTTAGACAATTTTGATATTTTTGTAGTTTTTAGAAAATATGTCAAAGTCCAATAGGTTTTATCTCAATGTAAAATCAGCACATAGTCCTCATTGATTACATCTCAGCCTTAGTGGGTACATTGCGCCGCGCGCGCCGCCACGTTCAACGAGCCGTCCAAACACTTACGTGTGCAGTCACGTTTCAGCAACAATAAAAGCGTGCTGTTTCTGAAGATTTCAACAGCCCGTCAACACGTACTGAAGCCTGGTTATTCAACCGGGCGGTTATAGCGCGGTTTAATTAACGCGAATGTTTCTCGGTACGAAATTCATGCAATTGTTTGAAACGTTACGTGGATTTCCAGGAGATTGCTGTTTATTTATATTTTATTGATTTCAATAATCAATAAAGGTGAAATTGAGAGTTTTGATTCCCTCTCCAAATATTTTCTAATCGGCTTAAGGAAGGTAAAATGGCGGTGCGCGTAAACAAGCCGGGAGCTTTTTTAAATTTTTATTATTCAAGAAATGTAACCACTTTTACGCGCTTGTCCTAATTAGAGGATGAACCTATAACAAAGAGGGCGCATAATCCTCTCAGAAGCTACAAATGGCAATTCCATTTTGCATTTGAATTATGTGACACCAAATATTAACATAATAACATGTACTTCCACCAGTATATCTACACGTAGTCACACAGCATTGTAGAAATAAACATCAAGAGTTACCACTGGATGTAACATGCAATAGATTTGATTAATATTATCTCGCTCTTGTCCATCGTATAAACCCGTAAATACCACCCAGGTTCATGCGAACGGTACACTATCAACTGAAAATATATAAACAATAAGTTATGATGACACAGAGAAGTTTTGTAAATAGAGATCGCTATGCAAAGTGCACGGTGGAGTTGCAGGCGCGCTGCGGTCGCAAGGCCGTTGCAATCACAACACCGGTGATTGCCAACGGTACATTCGTAAAGCTATGTTCGCGACTCAAGCGGGAGCGGGGTAGGATATATTTTACGAGCGCGCAGTCACCCCACTACACCTGTGTGAGTGGAGTGGGGTCTAATAGAATGTCGACTGACGAGAGATGATCACCCATCGGCAGTCGACGCAATTATGCCGGTCTGTTGGAAGTGGATATATACAAACTGAACCCGGAACGCGATATACTTCCGAGAGCCACTATGGCAGGTTAAAACGCCTTGTGTACGATGGTCGATATCCGGGCCGATATAAAATATATCCTACAATTTTGTACCTGGCTTGTCAGCACATAATGCTACTGCTGGAAAATACACCATAGCGACTTGTGCCAACGAGTTGAGTTCCAAGGTTAGTTAATTATGTACACCAAGACTACCCGGTGTTTTTGTTGGTATCGTTGAAGGACGCGATGATTCTCGTAGGTCTACGTTATGATAACTGGAGTCAGCATGGTATTTTGTATAATTTTCGGTGCAGTTCACTTTGCCGTACTAGGGTTTAAATAAATTCAAGTAAGATTTGGGCCAGATTAGTACTACTTTGTAAAGAGGCGATCGTCGCCTCCGTCCGCTGTTGTTAACTGCGCCTTCCTCAGCACCTTTGACAATATTTCTGTATTCTATGACGCATTCATACGTAAGTACATGTAATACGATTAGATATTGTATCCGCTCTCGCTTCCACTCCGCTCCCACTGTGTTCGAGCACGCGGCGTAAATACCGATGCTAATTTTATAACGATTTATTGCTATTTATGTCACACGATTGTGAGTTCTTGGCGCCTCTTCTAATGTCTATTGTAAAGATGGTTTGGATGCTCCCGGATATTGTCTTAATTGGTCTCCGTATCTTTCTGATGATCTAGGCAGCTTGGAACAGGTTCGTATGGACGTGCTTAGAGTAGGTCCATGTTTAGTAGTGGACTTTCAAAGGCTGAAGAATAAGGCAAAAAAAAATAATGGGGGTTTTGAAAAGGGTTTTGTTACTGTTGCCTCTTTTCTTAGTCGGGAGATATCAACGGCTGATGTTGTATTTTGATAGATCTGGAAAGTATAGTTCGTCTGGGCAGATACGTCTATAGCCAATAATGTCTTCGTACAGTGTTCAAACACTATGGCATGGCGTCTTAAAGAACCTTTTAGCATATTTTCCTAAACAAGACCTAACATTTCTCAAAAGGAAGAGCAAGACGCTGTTCTTATTTGAATTATAATGGTTTATATTTGAGCGCCGCCCTGGCGCCTATCTGTCGCTCAACTTGCTCATTAAGCTGTAAACTTTGCAATAAAACACAATAAAACTCCACAAACACGGAACCATGTGTCGTACAATTAACCACATCTGATGACATCAGTAATATAATAGTCAATATTAACGCACGAGCGGTCCCGATGACGCCGTCATTCAGATGGCTGTATTATTTACTTGATGATGTTTACACGACTAATTAACCGTAATATTGTATGACAAGAGAGTGCTTGTGTTATTTAAGTAGAAAATTGTTTGGAAAATGAGATTTTACACTGAATATGCTTGAATATTGAATGACAATGTGACATCCATACGCAATTGTCTATCTCTTACTTTGCTGTTAGATGCGAGTTGCCCATTTGGAATTTATGTCTTACTCTCTAAAGCACTAGCCATTTATAGCAAAACACGAATGACGCCAACGTCATCTTTTCTCATTAAAATCCGATTTTTTTCCCATGAGAGCAAATTACCGAATTATAAGGTAGTCTATATGTCAATCCACATAGTCTACCTTTTTGCCAAATTTCATCCAAATGCGTTCAACTTTTTCTAAGTAAGTTAACTTATAAAAAGCTGAACGGATTTGGATTAACAAACATCCTTTTGAAAAAATCGCATATATAATATTATGGTAAGATAAGATAATCTAAACTAATATAAAACTGAAGAGTTTGTTTAAACACGCTTATCTCAAAAACTACAAAACCGATTTTGAAATTTTCACAAATAAGAAACCACATTATTCCTGAGTGCTATAGGCTACTTTGTATCCCAGTAAAATATTTACCCCGGAAAAACATCTTCACACAGGCGGAGCCGCAGGCAAAAGCTAGTGCGACGATATTATGCTCGCTACTAGCAAACCATCTACATATATATAAAAATGAATCCCTATTTCCTTGGTCACGCCATCACGCGCGAACGGCTGAACCGATTTCACTATTTTTTTTTATTGTGTTTGTTATTGTCAGGCGAAGGACCTTATGAAAAAAAAATAAGGAAGGAAGTTAATTTCAGCGATTGACAGAATGCGCGCTGCATATTCATACTTAAGACGGGACAACGTCTGTCGGGTCAACTAGTTAGCAATAAAAAGCTCATTTGATTTTCCTGCACAGTATTCAGCATCAGAATACCGGAAAAAGCCATTTGTTAAAATGTATTCAACCTGCAAACTCTGTAAACACAATGATTAAATCGTACAAGCTGCTACAATACAAGCGCATTTGTTCTGAAATGTTACTTCCAAGAATATCTATTTTGAACGTGTGTGGCCGCCGCGCCGGTACGTGTTTATCACATTGTAATACGATGTTTTGATATTATGTAATATTGTATACTGTTATATAAAACTAAACAGATTTTATGTATTTCTTTTTGAACGTGCTAATCTGACGTGAGATGTTAAGTCTTATTATGTCCAGTAGTTACACAGACTACAATGTTCTTCAAACCGAAATACAACAGTGATGTGTGTTATGCTGCTTGGCGACAGAATTAGACATTGCGGTGGTACCTACCCAGGCGGACTCTAAAATAAGGATAAGCCTGCTTCCTCTCATCATAAGACAGCAAAATACATGGCGGAAATTGGATGCACTAATTGCGTTTCTGTTTACCCGTTTGAGAGTAAAAGATTTGAGTTTGTGGCTAATAGGAAGTTACATTATTGCTGAATGAGAAGAGTTTTACGCGGACGAAGCGGCGTGCAAATGTAAAAATATGGTAATCATAAAGATATGTAGGAAGTTACATAACTGCTACGAAAACATTGATCTTGGATTTCGCGTTTTGCGCGGTTTTAATTTTAGATTTTACACGTAGATGTGTGTTTACGTAAGAATGAATAATAGTGTTTTAAAACATAATGTATAAGCTTAGTTAGCTAACGTAAAATCGTAATAATAATATCAGCCCTGTATTATATACTGTCCCACTGCTGTACGGGCCTCCTGTACTAATGAGAGGGATTAGGCCTTGTTCCACCACGCTGACCTAGTGCGGATTGGTAGACTTCACACACCTTCGTAATCATCACATATTACATATCACAAAACTGTAAGGTAGAGTTAATTAGTGCAAGAGATACATGAGCGTGGCTTCCAAATCCTTCTGACACAAGTAAACACCAGTGCAATGGCATCCTTATTACCGATAATAATCAGAGTAAGATTTATACTATTGTAGATAAATTATTGTCCACGTAGCAGGGAAAAAAATGAACTTATAAGGTAATTAACCTCAGATATATATATAACTGAAAGGTCAGCTGCAAGCTCTACAGTAATAGTCTGTAAAGATTTATAGTCAGTCAAACCTGTCTAGACGGGTAGTTGGTTCGCTGCAGGGTAACATGCGAGCGGTACATTGTTACTGTGTATATAATATAGTAACAATGTTACTCCGGTGAGCGACACGTGCATACAAAATATCGATACGTTGAGTATTGGCGAGTTCACTCTAGTTAAGTATTGATTTCTTGTGTTTACGCGAATGTTAGACATAAAAATAAAACTATTTATTTGGATTTCTAAGACTTCCTAATATCGTTCTTTCGTCTGAAGTAATATGTCTCCTATCTCTTACGAAAGGAAAAACTTAAGAATGCTATGGGTCTTTAAAATACTCTCACTGCGTCATGCTAATCTATAAAACCCATTTCAACTCTTCCGGGTACCCGGATTTTGATTATTCATGAGCAAATCACAAATAAAGTTATGAACAACATCAATCTATGATCCACCCAGTATAACGAGCGTCTTAACCATCATTTTAAGATATTATTTGACCATATTAACACCAAAAGTGCGCAAATTTCGATACTGTGACGAACACATCGATATTATTACCAACACGGATTACAAACACAGCAGTGTGTAGCCATCTCTAGCGGTGATACATTGTCAATTAGCATGCTAGCGATAATTACACGTATCGTAATGAAACGCACGAGACGACAGACTTGCTTGCTAATGTTGATGCGATTTGGTATTAGTTATTTCATACGTTGTATGGGTGTACAATGTATTTGTAAGTGGTAGTCTTGTTAATCGCCTCCTTGGTTCCGTTATGGAATGGTCCTGAGTTCGATTCTCAGACCGGACAACACTATAGGTTTTTTTTTAACACACTCTCACTCACACTCTTTCTGTCTTCTTTCTTTTTTTCTTTCTATTGGAATGGGCATGAGGATAGGTGACGGGAAAACAATATTAACGTAATGTTTGAATTTCCAATGAAATGATCTAAAACAGAAGTTGCTCGATGACTATTACAAGGTTGTAAGTATTTTTTTTTGCATAAATTGAATTATATATTGTATAAATCTGTGCCGTTTTTTAATTAAACTTTTCAATAATCCCGAAATATAAATAAAGGGGGACCATTAACTAATATCGCTTCTAATTTTTACCGACATGAAAACTATAAATAAACTTTTTCAATATACATAAAAAAAAATTACATAGGACCTTGTAATAGTGAGCCAGTGAGATGTAATAACATTGATCAGGTATTATATTGATTAATAACTTCCATAGATAGGTGTTCTTACCTTACCGCGTCCATTCACCGCCATACATGTCCATTTCGTTCCATGGATTACAGCATGTCAGTTTATAATTGAGAAATTATCTTGATTGATGGACATTGTAAAGGAACTAAAATGTACCCTGTTTCAATGTAAGACGTGATAGATTACCATTTAAATGTTTCCATAGAATTGTAATTATGCAGAAATTTATTGTGACACTTGAATAAGGATAATTCCTTTCCTTACAATGTCAAGATTTCATTGTATATTATTTGTCATCTTCTGACGTATAATGCCCAACAACTACACTTAGCTTAATGCTAGTACTTATAGATTCATTTTTAAGTACCATACTGTATTACCACGTTGCATTCATGTTTACTGCATGAATTTGTCGGCTCAAACGTGGTCGCGTCACTGTCTCGCGGGAGCCAGACGTGAAATGATATTATGCTGTTGTCTTTCAAATAAATAAACACACATCACACCTTAATCTCCAAAGGAGTAGGTAGAGATGCAACCAGGACATCCACTTTTATCCTGTGTGTTCTGTCCTATGATGAGGGCGAGCCTATCGCTTTACCGGGCAAATTCCAGCCTCAGCAGAAAATCCAATATCACTTTGTCCTACGCGGGATGCGAAGCTGAGATCTCAGACAGTGTGTATCGCGCTCGGAATGCCAGGATGCCACCGAGGCAGTCTCCTATGGTGAATGAAGGCCCGAAATACACCCCTCTGCTCTTCCCGCGTCCCCGCTTTTCAGATTAGTTTAGGTTAAGTTAGCCGGAAAAGCATCCAAGTTCTTTTACATTTATGTTTGCGAAACGTGGAGATCATTTAAATTTCACCCACATTCTCGTTTGCCGACATACGTTATTAAAAAAAATGTTCATTAATAGTATAGTGATATATTCAACCACTAAGCGATTAAATCGGCTCATTCCACTTAAACATTTCACCTTGACCCGAATTCTTTCACTACGTTCCGTCCTGAGACCTTCAAACGTCTCTCTAGTGACGCGAAGGTCGTCTGTGGGCCAAGGACAGGTCGCAGGTGAAGTTTTGTGGGTCGAGAAATAAGAGTTAACCGGTTCTTTTTAATGTGGACACGGCAAAGTGACCCCACTGCCCCTGGTAATATGGATGAAATTAAATAATTTATTTTAACCTGTATAATGTTATACATTATTTAGATTCCGTCAATATAAACTTTACCACCAGTTCGGAAAGCAGTTCTCACCAGAGAATAACGGGCGAGAAACTCTGGAATCTCTCTCTAGATACTAAGTGGAGTAGGGTCCAGATAAAGTCTGACGACAGAACATTATACCTCGTCTGTCTATACAATTAAGGCAAACTGTTTGTAACTGGATATACACAGGCTGATTCCGGACCTTGCCACACTAACTTGATCCACTATACACCTTGTTTACTATAGCCGGTGTGCGGACGAATGCAAATGTCCTACCACCAGCCACTTGTGTTGATATGCAGTGTTTTATAGTAACCAATATTGAGAAAGGATTGTGAGTTTGTGCGTTTCTTTCCAATTTTTGAATAAATATTTGAATATCAGAGAGATCAAACAAACGTGCGTCCAGTAGATATCTAGTTTTGGAATTCATCTAATTTCATTGATTTCATTCTCTCAAGTCTCAACTAACAGTTTTACTATGTATGTCATCGTCATGCCTTTTGAGGGCTAAGCAGAGTTGTAACACACCCACATTATAGACCCCACGTAATACAAGGCGAGTATGATGTACTATACATAGTCTTTAGATTACAAAGGTTACACAATTGACATCGTCAATCGTGGCTAATGTTTGTTTACATTACTGATAATGTTAAATACCATTTCGGTTTCGTTTTTAATTTCCACCCATACCCGTGTCGTCATGTGACGTGGTATTTGCCGCGCCAACATTTGCATTGCTCCATCGGTGTGTGTATTTCGAATTAGTGAATTATCACTGTTTACTACGAAGTGCGGACAAATCGGTATCTTTATTCTATTTTCGTAGTAATCTTTTTGTGGAGTTCCGGCAACTTTAATATTGGTAGTTCATATGAATATGGTATTTTTAAATAGTACGAATGAGGTGATGAGGATGTCCTTTGGCTATATAAAAGAAACAAATACGAACCTTTTGAATTATTATAATCATGTTACTTTATTCTATATGTATTATATATGTCATGTCAGTGTAATGGGTTTGAGACAGCGTTCCAAACATGGGCCATAATATTGTTCAAACGAATGTTCACGACAGAAGTATACTTCTCGCCGATTTCAATTAAACAATTCCGAACTCTTTTTTCAATCGTTTGTGAAATAGACCATTCCGAATCATGTTTATTCCGATATACTTACGAATGAAGAAATTCTGATATCGAAGCTTATTATTAATATAGTTTATTAAAACCGGCCGTGAGTAACGATTCCTTGTTCTGTAATCTCAGTATTCTACGTGGTTTGTCATACAGAGTTACTACCAAGACTTACTTCTAGACTGTTATCAAGTGCTATACGTGTATACCGTATAACAATTTATCTGTTATGTAATGTGCTATTCATAGTTGTTATTAGAACATTGTACATTGTTGCATATTTGGCTCTCGGTGGATTTGTCAAGCTAAGACCGACGAATATTTGTAATAGAACGGGATGTAAAGGATTTTTATTAATGTAAGGTCAGTCTCGTATCCTTGAAGGGAAAGCAGAGACATTTATTACGCAATTTCACTATAACTAAATTTTACAGGCACTGCTCGCGATTATTTTTCTGCGATGTATTGTAGCGTAAAAAAACCTACCTGTCAATGAATTTCTATTCAAAATCAACTCGGCCATTATCAAAGTTAGCACCGATACAAGAAGATATAATAATAATAAAAAAATAAAGCATTACTTTCTAAATCACAGACAGACGCTCAATGTCTCCGTGCGTCGACAACAAACTACATTGTGGTTCAGAAACAAAAAAAAACTTTATTAATTTTAACAAGAGCAACAGATGTCTTCGTTGTAGTTTGACCTTTCCTCCAACGGGACGGAGCAATTTACTCGTTACTGTTATCTTAATATTGTGTCACCGTGACTCAGTGCCTACGCTTAAAAAAAATTAAGTACAATATGAGATAAGGGTCTATTGCGTATTAAACAAATAAAAATAATGCTTTCGGTAGGATTTAGGGGTCAAATATTATCATTTATTAGATACATATGAGCCTACGCTGGTTCAATTTTATCAAGTACTTACAAGCTCATGCTTCTATCCGAAGGGTTGGGCAGAGACGCAATGTTTTTGTATGACAGCTCTTATTTTATAATATGTTAGATATCAATTTTAATTAAGAGAACTGATCTCCAGAACTCGTAACTACTTTAATTAGCAAAATCATCTATGATATTGTGAAGCCATGTTTAAAGAAGATGAACCTCTGGATTATAGAATCTCTTGTTCCATAGCTCAGGTACAATGTCGCTATACCAATTAAAATAAGATGAACCTCTAGTTGATAGAATCTTTTGTTCCATAGGTCAAGTACAATGTATGACTAATCAGGTCATTATTAACTGATTTCCTCAGAACACCCTGAGTGTCCTGGCTGAGTCAACCTGACTCAAACCCCAGTTCTTTATACCGGCAGTTCTTATGTATCAAATGAAAGTATTACATTTTTATTTTTATTCTTTGTATAATGTCTGTTGTATGCAAAAGGCCAGCGGGAATGAGAAACAAAGGTAGACCAGTAGAGAAATGACTCGATGAAGTTCTAAAAGCTGCAGGAAAAAATTGGTTACAAAATGCAAGACATTTTATCTATTTCAATTTACAGGCTGCAATGATTCAATCGTACAAATGTAAAAAGTAATTACTTAGTTTTATTATACACCTCCATGGTGAATCAATCACCATTCTGTAAAACTACAGCACAAAAAAAATTACGGATTAGTACAGAAGTGCAGCCAGATAAAACAAAACAAACATAAGTGGTATGCAAAACAAATATTCCGATCTTGGGATACCTCGTGATTTGTTTGTGACTGATAACTTAATCAGCTTACGTACGTGTAATCCGCATATCTAATCTTATCGTGTCGATGTTTGGCTTTATATATGAATATATAAAGCCAAACATCCACACGACAAGATACGGTACAAACCACGTGGTTCCCTTGTAATTTTGAAACAAGGAATCTGTCACAACTGGCTACATTCAAGCTCGAAATACGCCCTTAACTGCTCGGATTTGTTTTACAATATAATTATTTTTGTACCACCTGTATGGATAGAGCTTAACTTGTTTACTTAAAAATAAAATTAAAGAATTATTATTAAATGACATCATGTTTGGGAGTTGTTTACGCGTGACAATATGCACGTGGAACTGATAATGGTTAAAGGAATATAGGATTTAGTGGTTATATTTTCTTACGTAGCTAGTTTATAATTACGACATATTTCGCGTAGGACTATGTGGAACATGAATGGCGTTCAAAAGGCGGGCATTACGAACTATATTTATGAAATGGGGACGTAAATAAGTCCCAAAAACACAATGGATTAAAAAGAAAACAAAACAATTTATTATATCTATAAATTTATATATTTGGTATGACATTCTTCATCACATATACAATTGATGACGAAGCACGTCCTTGTACTAACGGACATGTGATAGTTAAATCATCAGTGATTCAACTCATGTGTCAATTGGTCTGAATTGTACGCGGCTGTAATTGAGCTTTTCTTACGCCGTTTCCTTACTCGAGGGTAGCTGTGCTGCTTCGGTGCGCTCTGATACCTAAACGTATTGTTAAAGAATCGTTCTCCCTTAGAATGTGGCGTAATACATGACACTAAGGTTCGTGTCGTTCGGTTGTCACTGGCCCAGAGATTGACACGTCACACGCGTTGTTCTCTCGACCTTTCAATATAATTACCATCAAACGACACGGACAGTCGTGTCGTGTCGTTTTGTCATATTTTAGGCGGGCTGCACCGCTTATGACGCCACGAAACAATGTCATCTTCGAGTTATAAAGACATTGCTGTGGTTATAATTATTACATAGAAACGAGAATACCTTATTGGCGTTTTTAAAACCAAGTTAATAATTATCCTCCATTTTTATTTGAAACGGCTCCCCCAATGAAGCAGGCGAAGGTCTATTTAGTTTAATTTCATCAATAAGTTGTAGTATTTTTATTTTAAATGTTCGTAGCTCATGATCCGACATGTCATCGAATTCATTCATCAAGCTTAAGAAGAAGTGATTCATGTTGGTTTGATTTTTATTCCTTTCCTTGGGTTTCTCCTGATGCACATTACTTTTTTTTGGGTATTTCTGCATTGCAGTGTAGATTTCATCATTATAGCTTGGTTTATATCGTTTGCGCGCAGTTCGAAAATTGTTCGTAACCACTGGTTCCTCAAGTGTTGAGTTAGTATCTTCTGATCTTATATCTTGATCAATTTCATTGGAAACAGATAATTCTTGTTCATCTTCAGAAGGTCTTGCTTGTTCCTCGGTTTCAGCATCTGAGAATGGATCTCGTTCCGGAACAGACGTGATGTTACCCTGATATTGTATTTCATTTAATGGCTTCACGAAAGGCACAATGAATGATAGATGTTCTTTGAGATAGTATGGCTTTTTTGGTTTCGATCCGCTAGATGGCGCTTTGAAACTTCTTAAGAAAGTCGATCTGATGTTACGCCATTTCTCTTTGCACTCCTGAACTGAAAAGAAAGATAACACTTGTTACTTCATATTGTTTTAAGTATAATATGTATAAGGAAAAATAGCAACACACTTTTACCTTATTGACTTTAAACTAAATAATGTTTATATAATACAGTTTCAGTATGCCGAGTGCTCAACAATCTCACCCATTTTTATTCGATCGAAGATGGACACGACTCGGGTATCGAACCCTCTGCTGTCCGCACGACAGTTGAAAATCGTACACCAATACAACTACGCCACCGAAACATTCACTAAATATTACTTTAATATAACAACGGTTTAGATTAGGAGATTGAACCAATACACACCTGATAGGTTTAATTTATTAGACACTTCCATCCACGCCTTTTCTGTCATATCCTTTTTGGTATAATCAGGTATTTTATTATTATACAACAAGGGATACTTTTCAATTTCCTGCACCAAAGTCAAATGTATGTCCGCCATCTTGTAATGACGCGATGCGATGCGGCGCGGCGTGCGGTTACGTTGGTAAATACAGAGCGGTGACTGGCCTCGGATACCGAGGGACGTTACGCGGTAAAACGAAACGAGCCCTCCCCGCGCCCGCACGCGCCGAGCCAATCAGGAGCCGGGAATGAAATAGACGCGTTCGTTAAACTTTGTACCGTATTAAAGGCGAGTTAATTGTCCTAGCGGCGGTTTAGGGCCCAAGCTTTGGACACGAATGCACCTGTTACTACTGTGGACTGTATACACATGTATTAAAACTGAGTGTTTCATTTAAATTGTATAACAAGTCCATGGATTTTACTTAGTCAAATAATGAAAAAATTAAAGTGTTCTTTTGTGTGTGTTATTTATTCTTAGTGTTTATTTTGGCTATCTCAATGAAATGCAATTAATATTATTGTAACACGATGCTTTACACGCGACTTCGACATGACCATTACTATCTAATGTTACTTATAATATTCAAAACAAAATTAAGAAGTACTGATCATATTTCGTAAAAAGCGCATATTATTTCTCAATAGAACTTACAGTCTAAAAACATACTTGGTACGTATACAAGCGTGACCGCATAGCAATTGTTTCTTCGATATGTCTACATACAAATAGATACCGACGGTACAGCGAAATTCTTAAGCACATTAAAGTGACGATCAAATGAAGTTGTTGTCCAAAAATAAAGACCTGCCGGCCATAGAATCTTTTTTTTTTATACGTCACGAAAAATTGATCCCTCTGCACCTGATAGCACGTAGAGTGAGATCCAATAGAACCTGGACTGACGAGAGATGATCACCCCTCGGCAGTCGACACAATTATGCCGGCCTGTTGGAACCGGTTATACACAGATATTTACGTGGACCACTATGGCGAGTTTTAATATCTTGTATACAGTGCTCGCTATCTGAGCGGATATAAAATATATCCTACTACCAGCAAATATATTATCATATACAATTCCCCTTATTACGTTTAATTGCACTCGCCCATACTGTTCGAGATACAAAATATATTGATATGACACCCCCCATAATGTTAAGGAAGGTCGTAACCACCTTCAACTATTAAATAACATAGTAACAGTAATTTTATATTATGCAATGTGTTGTTAAGACATTAAAACCTACGACAATACGGCACGGTGTTATACAACGTTGTTTTGAATGCTTTGCATATTACAATGTAACATGGAACGATGGTACATTATTTATTACCTGGATTTAATTTCCATAAGTAATATCATTTTCAATAAACGATTCCATTCAATGCACCCACCTCTGACTTGTCTAAAGTTATATGGGTATACTTTGTGAATTGTAGCATGCTTTAACGGTGAAGGAAAACATCGTGAGGAAACTTGCATACTTGAGAAATTCTCTCAAGAATCTTGAGGGTATGTGAAGTCTGCCAGTCCGCATTAGGCCAGCGTGGTGGACTCAGGCCTAATTCCACTCGATGGCAGTGGAACAATAATAAAGGACTGATATTAGATTATCGGATTTTAAACCCAAATTTGTTGTTCGTATTTTTTAAATTCTTTAATGGAAATGTGTTAGGTTTTTATGTTAATTTCATGATTTATTACAATATATATTGTTATTATATTTTAACTGCATATTGGGGTTCTATTCATGTGACATAAAAATAAAAGAAAAATGTACTTAAATATATTTTTGACACACACATACCACGGTCCACGACCTTCAAAAGACATATGTGTAAATTTATTAAAAATAAAGTTCAAAATCGCTGAATGAACGGGTGTGAAATTTAGAACTTATGTAGACCAATACCTAGATTATTATATTTTACTTACTAACAGTACATATTAACTTACTTAAGACTGATGTGGACGGTGCTGTGAGTAAAACCCGATTATAAATGAAAAAGTATAGAAATGCCAAACCCTAAAAATCAAACAATCGTACCCACAACATTTTTTATTAATATGTCATATGAAAGAGTTGGTGTATTTCAGCGACGGTATAGTGTACCTATTTAAGCGAATAAGAACAAAAAAAAACAGCTTGTATCTGTCATTTGCACGTAGTGTACGCAGTTGCGACAATTGAGACAATGACGCGTCCTCAGATTGCGCATTCTGGCATATCTACCTCTTTACTTAAATGTCATTCACAAAACCTGGTATTAAAAACATTACCCTCATTCTGCAGTCTGGTTGTAAGTGACATGTTACAATGTAGATGCATCCTATGTATAAAGGTACGTTCACTCGGCCCTGATTTTAGCATGATACAATGTTGATACAATATATCGTCAATATATGACGACGCTCGCACAAAAAATAAGCAGGTAGATGGGCATTAAGCCGTGGAGAATGCTATGTGCCAGGGGTGGCGAACCTTTTCCTATTTGCGTCGCTATCTTTTTTTGAAATACTTTGAGATGACTACAATCGCTAGTCCTATTCAAAAACTTTAACAAGACCACAGAGATCATTTTCTGATTTTAAAGAGTATGTTCTTAAATTATTTTATTTTTATTTTTTATTTTTATTATATTTGGATGGCTCACGGCTATCAAAAACAAACAAATATAGGACGAAATGAATACAATAAATAAGCCAATTACGAGCCACCGCAGATAGTTTTTAAAATTACTTTAACTTATCGTCTAAAAATCTTAAAAATATGTTAACAAAAGTTTACTAACTTACGTACTTAAACTTAGGTTATTAAAAATACTTAATAATATTAACAAAATGCCGTTAAAAAAGAAAAAAATAATAAAAAGCAACAGTAATAATTAATCGCCATGAACCTCAACGAAACTCTTAGTCAAAGCATCTCTCGCAAATGTGACCTTACTACAAAAAAGATCGATATCGATATCATGAGGCAGATCATTAAAAGCCTTAGCAGATCTTAGCATAAAACTATTGGCTCTGTAATTTGTTCGTGCAAGTGGAATAGACATCAGATTTTTGCGTCGCGAATGTCGAAATGGAACATTTAGATGTATTTTAGTCAGAAGCAGTGGACAATCAATCAAGGACTGAGAGATCTTCATTAGGAACGAGATATCAGCAATGTTTCTACGAAATGACAATGGTAATAGGTGGAACTGCACACACTGTTTGTCGTACTCAGTCTTAGGAATTTTAAACTTAAAACCTAAATATCTAATAAATTTCTTTTGTATCTTTTCAATTCTTATTGAGTGGATGCTGTAAGAGGGGTTCCAAACTTGACTTGCGTACTCAAGGTGGCTTCTAACATAGGCGCAGTACAGGATTTTTAAAGTCTTCATGTGCTTAAATGAATTTGCGCAGCGAAGAACAAAACCAAGAGCACGAGTTGCCTTACCGATTATATAGTCAATGTGATGGTCAAATGTTAACCTACTGTCCACGATAACACCCAAATCGCACGTGACAGAAGTTCTCGATAATGGTTCACTCATGATATAATAGTCGTGGCAGAAAATTATCTTTTTACGAGTGCAACTCATAACCAAACATTTAGACACGTTCAGATCTAACTTATTGATACGACAATAATTACCCAACCTTATCAAATCCTCCTGTAAAAGGGTAGCATCGGAAACATTGTCGACAACACGATATATTTTCATATCATCGGCAAACATTAGGTAATTTGAATTAAGAAAACACCTGCCGATATCGTTTATAAATAAAACAAATAGGAGAGGACCAAGAAGTGACCCTTGAGGAACACCCGAAGGTATGTCTATCCAAGAGGATATTGAATTATTTAAAACCACTGCTTGAGCCCGATTTTTTAGATAGGAAAAAAACCATCTAAGCAAATTACCTCGAACGCCAAGACGCGCCAACTTCCTTAAGAGTGTATTATGATCAATTCTATCGAACGCTTTACTGTAGTCAATGTAGACGCTGTCAACTTGGTGTCCACCATCCATGCTACCGGTGACAAAGTCAGTAAAGACGAGAAGGTTCGACACAGTGGACCTACTCCTGAGAAAGCCGTGCTGATTAATAGAAAAACTAGACTGCAAACAGTTGTAAAGCTGGTTATATACAATTCGTTCAAATATTTTGGCTAAAAGGCAAAGTTTTGAGACCGGTCTATAATTTGTGACATCAACTTTCGACCCTTTTTTGTGGACAGGGGTGATGAAAGCCGATTTCCATAGATTAGGCATAACACCTTCGCTTATAGAGCGTGTGAATAGTATGGAAACCGGCATTGCCAGCTCACCCGCACATTGAGTTATAACTGCGGCTGGCAACATATCGGGGCCAGCAGATTTGCTAAGGTCCAAAGATTTTAGCAGTCCTTGAACCTCATCCACATTAATTTCAACAGAGTTTATATCACACACAGTGTCATCAACGGAAACCTCATTAGTCGAAGCTACTTCTGGATCTGAAAAAGTAGTAAAAAAATATTTTGAGAACAACTCACATATTCCTGGATCATTATTAGCAGTGCTACCAGCGTAGGACATAGTGGACGGAAAATTGTTACACAAACGCTTACCTTTGACGTATGCCCAGAAAGCTTTAGGGTTATCAGTAATATTCCGTTCGATCATATTTATATAATCGTTATAACATTGGCGTTCCATTTCTTTAGCCCTGTCACGTAGTAGGCAAAACGAATTGCGATCTGAGATATTATGGTACACTTTGAATTTGGATAAAAATTTATATTTTTCTTTAATTACTTTGATTAGAGATGTGCTGAACCAGTTTGGATATCTGCGGCCATAAGAAACACGGCAGGGTACATAATTATCCTTTAATTTATTTATTATTGTATAAAATGCACTTAGGGCATCCTCCAAACTACCGCATGACAAAATTGTGTTCCATTGAACGCTTGACAATTCAGAGCGAATTTTTTCATAGTCCGCTTTGCTATATTGATAAACTGTGCGCTTAGTTGCATTCATTAAGTGAAGTTGTACAAAATTCGCTTCCACTAACAGGGCTCTATGATAAGGGTCTTCCGGAACCAAGGGGTCTAAACATGCAGACACAGATACGGAATCATTGCTTAAAACTAAATCTAAAATTTTATTATTAATATTACGAATATAATTAAATTGTTTCATATTACAAATATTTAAAGTATCCAGAAATTCAAAAATATATTTAGTAGGCGAAGACACCGAAGGTATGTCCTCGGTTGTGGACCAATTAATACTACTCATATTAAAATCACCAAGAATAATGAATTTGTCCATAGGGTTACTATTAGTTAATATAACTAGTTTATTGAGAAAGTTCGTGAGCTGGGTAGCAAAATCATTACCAAGATTCTGATTACACAAGTATATTGTACACAGATGAAGCTTGAAAGAAGAATTCCGTCGACCAGTGTGTAATGACAAAGACACCCACAAATCTTCCGCACTGGATTGCCAGTCCGATCTGATAGTAGCCACTAAATCGCGGCGTACTGCAATAGCGACTCCTCCACCCCGTGATTGACCCGTAATATTATAAACTCGATCACGACGCCAGATTAAATACCTTTCATCAAAGAGTTCACTATCAGATACCCCATCCAAAAGCCAGGTTTCAGTCAAAGTAACGATGTCATAACTACTCAAACTTAAGTTCCGCAAAAATTTCTCAGTCTTAGTCCTCAATCCACGCACGTTCTGATGATAAATTCTTAAACTAGTCATTTATACTTTAACAAATCAATAACAAGATGAATAAGTATCCGTAATAATATGAGAAATAGTACGAAATATAATATAAAAATTCCAATCTTGCACAAACAAAAGTAAGGCATAAAACTGACATAGATGCAAAGGCGTAAAGAAAAAATAAAATAAAAATAAAAACACAGTTCATAACATTTGCTAATAGCCACAATAAGCAAAAACAAAAAAAAATAATAAAAGTTAAAAAAATATACTAGATCATTAGCGAATAATGGCAAGCCAATTATACAAAAGAAATGCGGGTGACAAATAAAAATCGGTAAGGCAACACAATAGATGACTAATAGGCGAACAAAGGCGATCATTAGTGAACAAAAGAATGCGACAAGGCTCATAGCGATTCTCAAACTGTTTAAAACAAATAAATATTTTAAGTAAAATATTTTAGTAAAAATAATTAACAATTCATATCTCAACATAATTTCAACAAGTCCTCTTCTGACCGGATAATAAATGATTTGGTGTTCGTATCCCTCCTGGCGAATATTTTGGCATGTTTCACCCACACAAACTGAAAATTATGATCCTTAGCAAGTGCTTTAGCCCTAGATAAAAGAATCTTAATCTTGGGGGTTAGATGGTCATTCAGATATATAACACCTTGACCATTAAGACCAATATCGGCAGGTGTCACGGACTTCTTAAGCGAGCGAGCAGCAGCCAAGAAATCTTCCTTCGTATACCTATTTGTAAAGGATACAACAATATTTTTCTGCCCAGCTACATTACTAGGGACTCTGTGCACAAAATTGATTTGAGACTTATTCACTGGATAAGATATTTTGTTTGCGATTTTGAACACCACATCAAACAAATTCTCCCTGTCTCTCATAGGAACACCTTTAATCTCCAAATTATTAATCCGGAGCCACTGATCTTTCTCGTCCAGACTAGCTCCCAATTTAGAGACTAACTTTGTTAATGAGACAATATCATCTTGAGCATTCTCCAAATCCACTACTCTTTTTTCCAGGTTAGTAATTTTCGAGGTAAATTCCGACGTAGTGGCCTTAAGATCAGCAAGTTCTTTTTTTACTTCTCTTATGTCTTCAGCAAGAGTAGAGAGTGGCATAAGTTTGAGATTTATGTTGGATATCTCTCTCATAATATTTTCCAGGGTGACTGCCGGCGATGGAGAACTCGATGGATTACTTGTTCCCGAGCTTTTACCGGAATCTTTGCAGGATAGACACTTCCACTTAGAACGTCGATCACCTAATTTGCGATATCCGGCTTCCGATATCCCTGAACACGGATAATCGAAATGTTTTTCACACATGGAGCACTGAATAGCATCGAAAACGTCATCACCACATCTTCCACACACAACCATTTTGCGCGTTAAAAGGAAAAAAAAAAAAAAAAAATATATATATATAAAAATATTTGAAAAAAAAAATTTTTTTACTAGGCGGAAAAAGTTTGAGAACCGCTGACGCTAACGACAAGACGTGTGGTTCGGTAAACAGAGGAAAGACGACTTTATGTTTGATTTACAAATTATTTTGCTCAGTCGTAGGCAATATACAATTATTCCTCTGGCATTATAAATAGTAATAAGTGGTGTTGTGATCATTTACCATCACACATACCACTTGTTGGTTTGTCCATCTTTCCATAATTAAGTATTAAAACAAAAATGTTTCAACTAAAACATTAAAATTATAACTTTAATACAAATTATTCTAAATTTTTTCTATCTGATTCAAATCTCTTGGCAATTGTGGGTACGCAAATGGTGAACCATCCCTGGTTGATGCGTATATAGTAACAATGTGTGTTGGTATGTGTGCGGATTATGAACAACATACGGCGCACTGTAGCCGGCGACTGCCGATGCGAAGTATACGTTCTGCGACATTGTAAACAGAATGAAATGGGACATGTGGTGAGTGAAATACGTAAAATATGCGAGGGAGCGGTAGCAATTATATTTCCTGTCCAATTTGCTCCGTTAAGTGTAAACAACATGATATCAACATTTTACAAAACTTTAGGTTGAAATTAAATTTACTATCCACTTATTTCTCATTATTCGCGTCTGTATTTGAACAGAGTACTACTGATTTAAAATGTTTTGTTGTAAGTACTATGTGCAGCCAGTGGCGAAACATTAGTTTTTGCCGTTCGGGACTGACCCCAAATTTACCGGCCCAAGGCGCCAGAGAGCGTAAAAACTGTTTCAATAATGAACTAGGTACTAGTATATGCCAATAAGTAATGACAAAATATTAAACGATAAAGTGCATTGAACTTATATTTTAGGCAATTTGCCCCCCTCCAGAAACTACGCCACTGTTAACGTTGGTTAAGGTATAAACTTGCGTCTACGTAGTAAACATAGCGTCGACCATAACACTGGTCCTGTTATATTTTACGATCGCTAGATTGTTGCTCTAACATGAATCGTCACAAAGTTGGGTTACGTCAATGTTTATACACACTTGACTGTGTTCCTAGAGCCGTGACAAATGTCCCTCTGCATGGCCGGGCATTGGGTGTGGGGACTGAGTGCACAATGGCCTTTGGGGGATGGTGACTAGATTTGGACTGTTTAAGATTGACCAGCATGCCTTAAATCTTGATTTTATTCTTTACGCAATACAGGCCACCTGGCATAACGCAGAATATGTGGTTTAGGTTTGAAACGAAATTATAACGCATTGAAACAACATTAAACGTCCACTTGTATTGCACTGCGATCACCATTCTGAGATAATGATTCATATAATTCAGATGTCAAGTCTCACAAAACCCTATTGTTAAGTATGCAGTACGGGACACAAGTGAAACAAACGCTGGCTCGTAACGCACTAATTTATTAGCCCATCGACAACGGCGTGTACGCAGCACGTTATACTTATAACTACATGTATAACACCTATATTATACTACATATATCAACCTCAAGAAATATGCGCACAGTTAGAAAACTCATATAACTAAAAAAACCTAAAATAAAATTTCCATTAATTCCAGATGCTGCAAGAGAAACGGCTATGCATCCTTGGCGCGGAGCTGTCCGAGCTGGACGTGTTCGAGCGGCTCCTGCGCTTCGCCGGCGCCCAACTGAAGCTCCTGCAGTGCTTCCAGGTATCACTTGTTCGTTGCTCTTTCGTGTTGTGTGTGCTCACGTGTTAATCGATGTTTTGTCTCGGAGCTGGACGGCACGACGAGTCTGCAGCGCTTCGCCACAGCGCATCTCAAACTGCTCCACTGCTTTCAGGTGAGGTGTTTATGCTTTTTGTTAAGCATGGATTAGATTAGCAAGGAAATGTGCTGAAGTGAGGGAATTGTAGGTTTTGAAATTTTATTATAAAGAACTGGTTAGATAAGAAGTATATATTTATAATTTATTAAACGCTAACCGTTCCATATCACAGATCTGGACATTAATCTCTATAACAGTGTGTTAAATATGTAATTATTTAATGCAAACTCGTTGACAGTCAATAACGCACCCTCGTCTTTATTGTGACAGGTCTAAACCTCCCAGTCATATATACGAGTATAACACAGTGTAAACTCGTAACACCGCCGCGTAACGTTGTCTTCGTGAAATAAGCGCGAAATTATATTCTATAAGTAAATTTCTATTGTCTTAAACGCGACTCGATGCGTTACGTAAGGAGGACATTAAATTGATAGGTTGCGTTCCATAAACACTAACAAGTTGACTTCCGGAAGCGACTTAACCGTATGAACAATCATGGTAAGCTAACTCTGCAGATCTTGAAACTTCCAGCATTTGCAGTCGCATGTGTATAGTATTATGAATGTTTAAGCTAGTGTAAATATATTTGGAAGAACTTGTGCAGTATTTTGCTACGAAAACTTGCTAGTCTGAACTTAGCTTCAGATGTGCGATTAACGCGATTTTTGTGTTTATGGATATGATTTAATTGATTTGATTAATACTCGGAATTATATGAGGATAGTTTTCCTATTGCTATGATGACATTCCTGTTCACTACTATCTGGATGCGCACCTCCATACAATCGTGTCCAAATTTGAGTTGAAAGAACAAGCAACAGCCACATACACAGGAGATATACAAATAAAAGGAATATAAGATGGATATATATTGAAAGGAAAATTACACATAATAGTCACGATATTGCATTTATTTCAAATAATTGACATTAGATAGAGAGTTCAATAAAAAAACCAAGTCGACTTTCTGATTATTATCGAAGTTTCTCCCAAATTGGCCACGAATTAAAAGTTGCCTCTCATTGGAGTGTGTTAAAGTATAATTTGGAACTTTAAAATTGACGTCAACATTAGCGTCCTATTCAGTTATATTTTAAAGCCGTAAGAACTAAAATGGCGTAAGTAATATTTCGGGAAAAAAACACGGTTTTTTTTTCTGAAAAAATAAATTCCCCGCGATATAATTCCCCGTCTAGTCATAGACGTCTTCGTTTCCATACTGTATGACTTAAGTAACATATAGCAAATGAAAAGGAATACTAACCGCAAAGTACGTCGAGTTCATCAATTACTTAGAACTTGCGATTGCTCACACGTTTACGTTCGTGGAAGTTACCACGGTGCATTGATGGTGCAGAAGTCATCTAACTAATTTTGTTAGAAAAAAAAGTAAAGAAAAGCTAATGTTTATTCGTCAAATATATTTACGTTTTGCCTAAACGGTTTGCTAAGGTTATTTTCGTGATATGTGATAAGGAAGGTTATAACATTGGGCATAATTTAAAGTCCAGCTTTTAAAAACTGTTTATGTTATGTAGGATTTGTGTTTTTAATTTTTATCTTGTTCCAACAATAAACTTTTCTTTCTAATAAAATCTTCCTTGAAATCCAGCCATGGAAAACTTTCGCTATTATATTCGGTAAAACTCCAATAAACAGATATAAGGCCATAAACAAACAAGAAATATGACGGGAAGAGGATATTTTCCACGCACAATCACTGGCGAAGCTTGTAAATAAAATCATTAGGTACAAGGTTTATCTCCATTAGTGTCCAACCGAAGGTTCGTTTTCGGCTTCGGTCAGAATCAAAATGGGTCGAAGGTTGTTATTAAGCATCGAAATTGAACGTAAAGTAAATATTATAATTTTCGTTGTTACAAAATGTTATTCTTTTGTCAACTTTTTAAAACTTCTAGATCGACTTGTAGAGACGATATTTTTTTCTTTCTATATTATATAGGTATAGTTAATATTATAAACAGCCAATTTTAAAATTGCAGGTTATAATATATTTTTAACGCGCTTGTAGCCTGTTTTGAATAAAATTCTTAGAGTTTTTATGCCGTTGAGTCGATAGCCGATTAATCGGCTTCGGCTTCGGTCAGAAATCGACCTTCGCTGGACACTAATCTAGGCATCGCAGTCGGGACTCGAAACTTTGAAAAGGCGTTGCGACACACAGACGCCGCTGTTCCAATCTACAAGGCAATCATAGCTAACCAATAATAAACCCAACAAAAACTACATACCGTAATGTGAATTATACACTATACAGTTTGTTCGTGACTTCGCTCGTGTGAGGCTTTTTGTACAATAATAATCAAACCAAAGTAATATATACTAGCTTTTGCTTGCGTCTTCGCACGTATGGACCTGGCCTCGTGACAAACACAAAAGTAGATGCCTATATCTTTTCCCCGGGTTCCATCTAACTCAGCCCCTAAAATTCATCAAAATTGGTTTAGTCGTTTTGCCGTGAAAGCTGTCTAACAAGGTTATTATAGCATTAATATTATCATAGAGAAAGCAGATCGTGTAGCGTTTTGATTGTTAAATATTTAATGATTTGTTTTGTTTACGCCAATGTTCGATATTAAAATAAATTAATTTTCTGGATTTGGTGGTAATTGTTGGTGATAGGTCTCTCATATGTGATAGTCCGCCTGGGTAAGTACCACCGCAATGTCTATTTCTACCGTCAAGCAACATTGGGTAGTTATTATTCTGATCCGGTTTGAAGGAAATTGTAGGCAGAATAACTACTGGACATAATAAGTCTTAACACCTCATGTCTCAGGATGTCGAGCGCAGTAGAATACCAAACAATACTTTGTATTTCAAGGTGTTGGATGGTGTTTCTACTGTTTATGGACGGTCATGTCGCTTACCATGAGGAGAACGGCGAGTACGTCTCGTTATTCAAAGCAATAATAAAAAATATTTTAGTTTTTATTTTCTCCCAACGTTTCGAAGACTTTGCAGCCTTCATGGTCACGGGACGGACAGAGCTGTTAGTTTTATTTAAATGTTAAATATTTTTTATAATAATTTCAGTACTTCTATACACAACACACAAACATACAAATTTTACGTATCATGTATCCGTGCATCCATCAGCATTATAGTATCTTACGGTCATCAATATCACATCAGCGCCACTGACGCTGAGACATTGAAAAACACAACAGCGACATGCAAACAAGCACCGTCGTATCTCGAACGGAATACTTTCATCTCGACGGATCGGGTTTTTGTTACTTTCGATTTCGCGGTAAACATCGCTTGTGACGTTTGAATGTGGAATTAATTTTACTAGTTGTTTTGTTTTTTCGTGCGATGTTATTTTATTGAAAGTTATAAAGGAGTATGATAAATTACAATAGATGGTGAGACTCATAAATTTTAAATTGAATTTTGATAACGTATTGATATCGGTCGTCATTTTATTACAATCTACGTGGTCGCCTGATGATTAAAAGTTGCTTAATAACTTACTAAAAGTTGGGATCCTAGTTTACGTCCTTACAACGTAGATTTTGAAAAAAATACGCAATAGAAATTGTCGTTGAGTTACTGATTTTAAACATAACAAGCTCATGAAATCACATACTGACAAAATTATCGTTAAATGCGAACAGTAGCATCTATGTATATGTGAGTCCTCGGTTGCAGGAATTAATTATACGACCGAACTTTGTCATAAAACCTTAGACTCATTATTCCACTACAAACTTTACTTTCGGGCATTACATGGAATCCAACTAGCAGTCCTGTGTACTACAGTGGTCAGTGGTCATTACTTATGGCATGTGAATATGTTTCAAACAAACCAGCATTGCATCTGCTGGCGAGGCAGCCGTTGTGCCAATCTCTACCACTCCACTTACCATCAAGTGAAATGATATTATTTTGGCATATAAGGAAAAACCTTATACCCTATTACATGGCGCTACATAGGGAGTCCTACACCTCTGCCTACCCCTGTAAAGGGAAAAAGGCGTGATGCTATGTATGAATGTTGTTTCGCAGGCGGTGATTGAGCACGGATCGAAGCTGTCTGCAGAGCTCGCGGCCGCCTACACCGCCAAGTGTGAACTCAAGTCCAGGAGTGACGAGGCGCTCATACACCTCGGACTCAGGCTAGGTGAGTACGGGCAGTGATATAGTATACAGTATTTTAATATCACGTTACTCAATGAAACCACATATTGTGTCCTTCGGCCTCATTCGGGGTCAGGTAAACATAATTTGAGTTTAGCATCTTCCGTTTCCGCGTCACATCTCAACGTAGGAACATCCGGTTATCCCTACTCTTGACAGCTTGATGACGTATTTCCGATTTCCGTTCATCAGGTGGCAGCGGCACGCTTTTTTGCTCATTGGCATCCTGTTTTTCGGACGGTTCACATCTCAAAATTTTTAAGTTTATAATACAAAAATATTTAAATTTTCTTGAAAATAACACTTTACAATAAGTTCATCGAATTGTAGATGCAAATGAAAAAGTGTAACTTTCGAAAAAAATAAATAACAATGAAAAGTAATTTTAACTTAATACGCCCTAATGTCACTGAACTACAAAATAGTAATAAAAAAAAACAAAAAGTAAAATTTGGACTTGTAGTGAAAGTATTCATTATTCATGGATGATTTTTGGCATGATAGTAGCGGTAAATATGAGTATGTGGTTAATTTATAAACGCAATGTAAAAAACTCTGATTCAATAAGACTCAGTCTGGATACATAAAGTAAATAAATAATTTTTCTGCGAACGATAGTAAAAATTTCAACTTTAATATTCGAATTTAAATAAAAATATATCAGTTTTAGTAAGATATATTTGACACATTTAATGGTTACCAACGTGCCTTGACAACAGTCGTGTAGCACCCGTGTAATCACCCAATGAAACCTGCCCACATTAATAAACTGTCTACATAATATTATAACAAAAATATACATTGTATTTTTTACTATGACGTCTTTGAGATCACAATAATCTACCTCAAAGCTTAAATTTACGCTTTACTGGTGACATATAAAGTGCTGGTTTAGGACGCCATGCCCCCAAATTAATATGGATAATGAACTATTTAGTTGTCAAGCATTCCTGTTTTATAACCCTAATCTGTTGTAAATTGAAGGTCTACGGCTGTCTGTAGCCCGTCCAGGAAAATAAAAAACCTAGCCATATTAAGTTGTGGTAAAATATGGAACTAATGTTTTGTACTGATGACGTTAACTTTAAAAAGAAAAAGTTTCGCTTCCAAAGTAGTATTTGTATATCTCTGGTCAGTCTATCTTAATACTTAAACACGTGTTGTTTGGTTCATCAGGCGGGTTCCTCAACGAGGCCGGTTGGTATGCGGACGCGCAGCGCGTGCTGCTGCAGTGCCGCGACCTGTGCCAGGCGCAGCCGCAGACTACTTACTACAAGAGACTCACGCTTGAATGTTGCCATAGGTGAGTGGTTGACGGAGCGCATTGTGATTGTCGATGTAAGTTCAGGAGGAAGACTGGTCAACTGCGTCGTTATAGTAAACGAATTTATGGAATGTCCTTAGACAAAACACTTCATAGTTTAAGTGACTCTGTGGGCATAATTATATAAGGCCCTCATACAAGTTCATATTAGGCATATGTTCTAATAACTTAAATACAGTTATTGTTATTGTTTCTTCCTATCACTTTACTATGAATATATTATAGTAGAGCATCTGTTACCTTTCTATTAACAGTTCTATACGTTTATATACGTTTTGTTGTTGCAGATTATTAAACACACAGTCGGCGTATTGCTGCTTCCCCGCTGCGGCGGAGACGTATTCCCTGGCGCTGAGGCTGCTGGGCATGCGCGAGGATGCGCAGGAGTTGCCGCCGGGACCTTTCGCGGTCGGAGACACTTGCACCAAAGCGCTACAGACTGACCCCGAGACAGACAGGTGGGTATAGTATGCTGTTACTAAAAAACATCAATTATAATCTTTAAAGTAATTTTTAGGTATAGTTGTGTTTCCGGTTTCCTTTGCAACTTCTTTTAGAGAACTTTTCACACGATTTTCAGAAATTAAAGTGGGCTAAATATGAATCCGGGACTTGTTTATCTACGTGCCGAATCTCATTAATTTCTTGTATTGAACTGGTGACAAAATATATCTAACCATGTTCATAAACTTTGTTTTACAGTATAGAAAACGACCCCTCGGAGGAGTGTTCGGCGGCGCGGCGCTGCGCGTGCGCGGGCGGCGGGTGTGGCGGCGGGTGCGGCGGCGCGCGCGCGTGGGGCTGCGGCGCGCTGGCGGCGCGGCTGTGCAAGGAGTTCAGCGCGCTGTTCTTCGTGCGCTGCGACTACGGCGCCGCGCACGCCTGGAGCATGCGCGCGCTCGCGCTGCTCACGCCCGACACGCCGCCGAGGTGCGACACACCCATCATCGATACTCTATATTTTCATCTAGTCTTTAGTAAATTTCTGGCATGTAATAATGCACCAAACTAAGTAAGATGTCGGCTTTATCTAAATAGTATCTTCTAAAAAAGCAGCGATAGCCTAGTTGGTTGTGGAACGGACTGCCGAGACGAATGTCCGCAGGTTCAAATCCCAAGGGCCACACACCTCTGATTTTTCTAAAAAATGATGTGTGTATTCTTTGTGAATTATCGTTTGCTTTATCGGTGAAGGAAAACATCGTGAGGAAACCTGCATACCTGAGAAGTTCTCTATTGGAATTTCGAAGGTGTGTGAAGTCTACCAATCTGCACTAGGCCAGCGTGGTGGACTAAGGCCTAATCCCTGTCGGTAGTAGAGGAGGCCCGTGCTCAGCAGTGGACAAGTATATAATACAGGGCTGATATTATTATATCTTCTAATATCAGTTGCGTCGTGATGTTGCAGGATAACGGTGGAGGTGCTGCGCGCGTGCGGCAAGGCGTGCGTGGTGAAGCGGCGGTTCGGCGCGGCGGCGCTGCTGGTGCGGCAGGCGGTGGCGCTGGCGCGGCGCCACTTCGGGCCGGCGCACCCGCGCACCGCCGCCGCGCTGCTCGACTACGGCTTCTACCTGCTCAACGTCGACTGCGTCGTGCACAGCGTCGCCGTGTACGAGGTAAGCACTACCCACTAGTACCATGTACAAATTATAATTACTACCTCAGTTTACCAATATCAGGTAACTTGAGGTACCAGTACCTTTTCAAACAGAATAGAGTATAGGCAAGCCTGAAATATATTTACCACAAATATATGAAAAAAAAAGACTACCTTTTCTTACCGATTAAATAAATCATGCATGATCGATAAGAAATGGTTTATCATTCCTTTTTTTTATTCATAAAAAATATAATTATTTATTTAGATCGGAGGCAATTAATACCTTGTCCATCGTATTTGTATCCAGGAAGCGTTATCGTCCCTGCGGCGCGTGTTCGGCCGTAGCAGTCTGCACGTGGCGACGGCACAGGAGGATCTCGCTTATGCACTCTACGTGCTCGAATACTCTTCAGGACGGTTCTACAAAGCACGGGACCATGCTGAGCGAGCCATACGCATCATCGAGGTACTACTGACTACCTACTATTACCATACGTTAGTTACAGTTGACATAGATAGTGTAAACATAGAATGTATTTTGGTACATTTTACTATAATAGTACTTTCATTTACTACGAGGTACCTAAATTGACCACTACGTATATTGACAAAAAAAATTATGTGTCATAAATTTTCTTGAGAAACAAACTGGTGGTTCATTGAAGAATAGCTTCGAAATATCCAACATTGCTTTCATGCAATACTTGGATATGCACTCATCCCAATAGTGTCAACAGAAAGAGTACTAAGTACTTAAAGATACGTTGTAAATGAGTACTAAAGGTACCGTGTCGTGCACAGAACCTGGTGCCGCGCGACCACCTGCTGCTCGCGTCTGCGAAGCGCGTGAAGGCGCTCATCCTCGAGGAGATCGCGCTCGACACCCCCGCCGGGCAGGACATGAGTGGTAATAGATTACAAGTACATTACTATAAGATAACACCGCAAACCACTTACGACTAACCGCTATTTTCTTTTTTCAAACTATCTCAAAAATTTACCAATCAGAACAAAGTTTTTTTGACACTTACAAATGTGTTGTTTTGATTGGTTCATTTTTGGAAACGGATTGAAGATTGAGATTGGGATCGTTTATTGAAAATTGTTGTACGTCGACTCATCAGCGTTGGTAGATGAGAATGGAGAGATGAGTAACTCGCCCTCATGATGTCACATAATGTTGACAGTAGCAATACCATCCGAACTGTGAATAACAAAAAAAAAACGCTCACATTTCATGAGGATAAGGGCTTTTGATCTTTTTATCCCTCACCAGCCTCCTTAAAGTATGCACTAATATACATCACGAATGTCCGTGTCGTTTAGTTGGTATTAGTTGAGAGACCAACACGTGAGTCTCACTTTGGTTTCTGGATCAATTACAGTTACTATCGGACGACACGAACGTACGTGTCGTGTTTGTTTTACCACATTCTAGACGGGCCGTCAAACAATATTCTATTAACAATTGCTGGTGGTAGGATATATTTTATATCAATATCAGGGCCCTTATTCTGTATGATAGTGTAAACGCGTAACACAGCCGTGTCATGTTATCTTCGAGAAATGTGCGTGGAATGGTATTCTGTAAGCCAAATTTCTATAGTCCTAAACATGATGCGTTGTGTTACGTGCTTGTTACGCACTGTCAAAGTAACGTGCGGGATAGAGAATAAGGCCCCTGGATGTTTAAAACCCGCCATAGTGGCCCTCATAAGTGTGTCGCGTTCCGGGATCAGCCTGTGTATATCCGGTTCTAACCGGCCGGCATAATTGTGTCGACTGTCGAGGGGTAATCATCTCTCGTCAGTCGACATTCTATTGAACCACTCTCCACTTATCATCAAGTCACTTTGCCGTCCCCGTATAAAAAAATATCACAAAACTAAATACGAAACTAATTCCAGAGCCGACCCTTCTCGAGGAGTCGGAGTCGCTGCACAAGGCGGCGCTGGCGTTGTCCATGATGGCGTTCGGCGAGAAGAACGTGCAGACCGCCAAACACTACGGGAACCTCGGCCGGCTCTACCAGAGCATGCAGAAGTTCCAGGCAAGTACTGTCACTGCGGGTCGTAGGGGGAGGGGTGTAAGATTTGTAAAGACAGTTGTGATGAGTGCGAGGAAAAAAGGAAATTGTGGTGTGTGCAGGGAAATAAGGAAGGTGGTAAAGTAATTAGGTGTTAGCCTTAGTAGATAAACACAATAGGGAATCTTCTTATGTTTGATTTTGTATATTATTCTAAATACAACTGTAAATAGTACGAAAAAGAAGCCCTTCTTCGAAAACTGCATAAAATTGTTTAAGAAATGAAGCAGTAATTCAGATTTCTAATATTACAATGTGCAAGAGTGGTCGCATAGTGGGGTTATCGCTTCATTTTAATTCCCAAAGAAATTTACCCCTTCTGCCGATATTTTAAGGCTTAAAACTTGTTGATTTGTTTCCTGATTGTAATTATTTTTTCTGTGTTACAATTTGTACGACGTAAATAGTGCCTATAGATTGATCCCATTTTGTTGGATGAAAAAAACCTATCGTAACGCACTACAACTGCATTAATTTTATCACACAGAAAATGAATCTGGTTTAGTATTTATTGATCGAAATACTGGCTAAATCACTGTTCTACCGATTAGGAATGATGGCAATGTGTTACTTTATTAACGTAAAAAAATATAATATGTCAAAGCAAAGAAAAGGTCCTCATACTTAACGTTATTAAAAGTCGTATTTCATGGTGTTCCAGGACGCAGAGACGATGCACCTGAAGGCGATCGCGATAAAGGAGGAGCTGCTCGGCCCCGAGGACTATGAGGTGGGACTCAGCATCGGACACCTCGCCTCGCTCTACAACTACCACATGAACATGCACTGCGCCGCCGAGAAACTCTATCTGCGCTCCATTAACATCAGTGAGTTTTATCGACTTTTGTGCTTTCAAATAAATCCACAAAAAACTTTGGTCAAAGTTCGTGATGAATCAAAAAACTATTTTGGTCTTTAATAGCTGCGATTAAACACACAGCCGGTGAATAAACGATCGGATCGGACGGTTCTCAATAAACGATCCCAAACTCAGTTTTTAATCCTATTTTGAGAATGAATCCTTCAAAATAACTGTCAAAAATAGCTTCGTTCTGATTGATCCATTTTTGAGATAGATTAAAAGAAAATCATCGGAATCGTTTATTGAAAATGGCGATCAGTAGTAACACCAAGTATTACTTACATGCGAAGGTCGTAACATTATAAGTCGCACAGTCTACAATCCTCGACACCCGCAGGTCTGAAGCTGTTCGGCGAGCGGTACTCTGGTCTGGAGTACGACTACCGCGGGCTCGTGCACGTGTTCACGCAACTCAAGAAGCACGACCGCGCCGACCACTACAACAGGGTCTTACAGCACTGGCACGGTACGTACTACATTAAATCATATAACGCACTCTTAATAAAATAATGACCCATTCCAAAATTGACAATTTGTGGGAATCGTCAAACAACCAATTTCTGTTTGCGACCTTTTAGGTTTTCTCCCTTTTTTTTTCAAGCTATAGGTTTCATTTTGTACCTATCATTAATAAGCTCAATTTTATAGCAACTTCAAAAAAACTTTTCCGACGACTGCCACAAATTAACAATTTTGAAATAGGTCATTATTTTATTAAGAGTGAGATAATATTAAAACTACGCGAGACATATTAAATTAGTTGAAAACAACACGAATCAGCCCTTGAGGATGACCTACTTAATAGATCGAAACCGGTCGACGATTCCGACTACGTAGACACTTGAGTAAAACCGTGTTTCTTTCGACTATTAAATGCTAACACATCACCTATAAACCGCTGAATGCATTTGTTACACATAAACTATGTCCTGTACAAACATACATTTGATTCCCGATAAAGATTTACACACGTACGAAGTGGCGAGCAAAACTTAGTATTTACTAAGTTTTGCTCAATACGATTCAAATTACAATATCTACCGTCATTCAAAAGTTCACTAAATTAATTACTTAGTGCTTTATAACTAGATTATCTAGTTGTAAACGTCCTATCTTTGAAGTTAAAACGCCTCCTTAGATCATGATTTTGTCACCCGCATTGCTATGGAGGGAAGTGGACAATTAATATTTCCAACTCGTCCCTATCTTTCTATTTGATTAATTTCGTTGCGGGATAATGACATATTAGTTTTTCCTGAGACTCGCCGAGCTTCACTACTGGGTGTCAAAAAATGCGTGCCACTGCTGATCCTGGCTTACAGGAGTTGTAGTGGTGGGTGTGAGGGCGGGAAAGCCTCTAAAAAAGTCTCTAAATTAATTAAACTTTCCCCCAGAATTACGAGAACAATCCAAAGCGGAGCAGCAACCGGCTCTGGGGGACGAGCAAGTGATGCCCCTCGAGGACCTGCAAGCCAAGTTCTTCTCGCCCAACGACTGAGCGCCGCGCCCACACGGTACGGCCCGAGTACACTGCTCACGGCGGTTAAATTATTTGTATACGAAACTTAGGGTAGGATAGCGGCCGCTTTGTCCAAACCAGAACGGTTTCCTAAAAAGCGTTTTTAATACTATAATTTCAAAGTCTACATTCGTTATACTTTGGTACTAATAGCTAGCATGTTCAGTGCGGTTGGTCGACTAGAGCTAAGTGACAGCTGACATAACTAACTATTATACGGATTAGCTAGAGTAGTCTAATCTACGCGAGCTAAGTTAGTGCTACCTTGACTTAGCTCTGGTCAACAACCCGCTTTATACAGAGTGCTACAAAATTATAAATTGAGAACGCCCTGTACATCTAAATTTTTTTGTTTCGTTATAAACTTCCAATGTTTTGCTCAGCGACAGTCACTGCCTTACCAGATTATTTTAGATATAAGTACGTATACAAATAAATTAGTGAGACTAGTTCCCGCGCCTCGCCGGCGCTGCCATTACGACGCTATGTTATAGTATAATGTGTATCCTTAGTTACGAGAGTTTGGTCTATTCTCACGACCGGCTCGACGACCCGACATTTTATATGATAAAGGGCAGATTTTGACTTCAATATCAATATTGACAAATATAGTGGACGTCACGGCCGTGCGAATAGGGCACTGAGGTGCCTCGTCGAGAATATCCACTGGAAATAAATGTTTAACGTAGTTTAGTGTTGGATGTTTGTTTGTCTGTTAATATGTTGGGTTAGAGCGGACCTAGGAGACCAATGCTCTTCTTCAGATTTTTTTTAATTAAGGCGGCCGTAGTGCTGCGCCCACGCATCATTAGATGCGACATTACTATATATAAATAAGCTGTAACACAACTTTGATCTGCACTGACTCTATAGGTCACCGTAAAAAGATGAAAACGAGCATTAAATCTCCATCTTTTAGCTAATGGCTGTAAAACTCTAATCTGTCCAAGGTATTGATCTCGTAGAGATATATTATGAATTCGATATAAGAAATAAATATAATATAGCTTTCATTAATCATGTATTTTTAATAACCAATATAAATCATGCTGGGTCATGCCAAATTCCCGCCAACTACCTCACAAAATTCTTTATCCATATTTAAATATCGAAAGCAGTCTATAAACCTTAGGCTTGTTCAGAAAAAAACTTACCTCCATGTTCATGGTGAACATCATGAAATAGTATCGTATATTCCATATTCGAGCTAGCCTCGTATGCAAGTTTCATACATTTTACAATATCGATATCGACATAGAACTCGATATATCGATATACCTATCGCTAAACGTTGGGATTAAATCTAGGTCCGCCCTGATTCCTTACTAGCAGACTTGAGCGGCAAAATAGTGGGAGTCTCTAAACACAGACGCACAATCGAATTGAACAGGGGACCTCATCGTCTAAGATATTTTTCCATTAACACGTGCGCATAATGTTTGTACGCCTCGACATTACGTTGGAACTTATAATGGAGTCAAGATTTTATATTAAGCTACTGTTAGCGAATTGTTAAAAAAAACTAGTACATCGTTTCATTTAAATACATTGCGTTTTTTACATAGAAGCAAAAATATAACTTTAGTCCCAGCGTAATGTGGCCAGGTTTTTTTAAGTCTACTGCGCATTGAGATAGGTCGTTTAGCTCGGTATAGTATCGACTACATAGACCTAACACGGCCTATTTCAATTAGTATTGGACTTAAACTCTAAAAAGATATCTCCGCAATGTTGGACTAGTTATGTGCTGATTCGATTGTTTATAGAATATTATTTAATCGATAATTAATTTAAAACTATCACAGATCTAGAAGACAACTAAAAATCAAAACCCGCAAATATTCTCTACGAAAAGTATTTTACTCATTAGGGCTTTATATTGTTTGTATATTTGTGTCTATGAAATGGGGACTTGGCGACACGTTACATCTAATTTTGGGTATTGAATGTTCACATTACAAACTTCGTTTTGAATATTCAGTACCCGATGTGTCGACAAAATTAAATTTAATTCAAGTAGATACCACTTGGATTTGATCTCATAATTATCGATAAATAGCTAATTCGGCAAAAATGTATCGATATCGACTGTCTCCATTTCATATCGACCCGAGTATTGTTTTTCAATGGAACTTGAACAGTATAAACAAATCTGAATCAAAATATTAGAACTAATAAGTTCAGACACTAATAGTGACTGCTCAATTTATTAATACTAGGTTAATTGACTTTCATTTCGTGAATTATATTACTTTTTTTTACTTATTTATGTATATTATCGACAGATTTAGTGATTACGGACACAGCCAACATTTTTTTGGTTTAAAATAAGAATGGAATTGAAATTACATACCAAACCATTTGTTGTATATTGTCTATGAAAAAAAAAGGCGGGAAACCTTTGTCTCAAGTTTTTCGCACATAATCATTTCGATTTATATAAGTTTTATTTGTACGAGATTACTGATTTCGATGTAGTTTGTAAACTTATGTTAATGTATTGTAGTACACAAAATCAGATGCGATTTCTGACGAATAGCTTTGTGTGGAGGTCACACGTGTATCGTACCTCGCTTCCTTTGAGTGGTTGATTTAGAACTCGTGAATTTAGTAAATTATCTTGATGTATTCTATTTCGCCGATGTTTGCTTAACTTAAGCCACCCAATTGCCAAGAAAACAGAGTAACTTAGAAGTAGTTATGTTTTGGCCGTTAGGAAGCCACTTAAATTAGGCAAGAGTCGGTGAATATTTACATAAGTGTATTTTAATTTTGTCTTATCGGTGAAGTTGTCTCTGGATCTCATGGTGTTAACGATAATTCAGTTTTTACCTTTATTATAAACATATCACTTTGGATCTCGTCAGGTAAAGCACACATTTTCAATACGGTACGGCTTCGTTTACCGGTCTGAAGATAGGAACGATGTTCGAGAAAGTATAGTAACTAATATTCGGACTAGAAATAATTCTTGACTACATTAGCAAACACAACCTGCCGCTAACTTCAGACTGACAGATACTGGCCGTACTGTACTGAACGTATTAAAGATGGATGCCGTCCAAAGACAACTTCATCGATATATTTATGTAAATAGTAGAATAATTTGCACGCGCGTTGCAAATGCGGAGGAGCCTCCGAGTATTTTTGTGGAGATGTATGGAGTGTGGAGTTGTATGGCTGTTACGTCACGTGCGTACGTGAGAATAAATATGTTTCGATGAGTCACGTGTTTTACTAACACCCAATACCTAAGTAAAAATACACTTTATACAATGATGTAGGTAAAATACAAGGTGGTTAAAAGTAATGTTACAATGTGAATTGGCTGCTATTTTGTGAGAAAAAAAAAAATGGGATGTAGATTTGAGGACGTTAAGTCCAAAAAATAATGTCAATCAAAGTCTACTTTCTGAGATGATGCAAATGTGTACTCGTTTTATGGTAGCAATATACTTTGTACATGAAGAGTCAAAGTCGATATTGCTTTGTCTAAAAGGCGCAAATATTTTCTTCACGATTCCCGTAAGGGGATTGCGAACATCATATTTTGTTTTAATGTGAAATAATAAAAACTACTTTTTTGTATACATTTATTCTTTCTTAAAACTAAACAAATACACTGGAATCAAAATACAAATATTCGAGACGAAAATACATATAAAGCCCACCAATAAATATTGGAAATATTTAAACATTTATAAACATTTTCAAGGCACTACGCCGAGGCCCAATCTAATTGAAAAGCCTCATTTAGCAAACAGAAAGCTTAAGCTTTTAATATATTCAAGGTCTGAGGTATGACCTCGCTAAAATATATTAATCTCAAATACATATAACATTTCCAAAAAATAATGTTTTTCAAAAATAAATATATCAATTCGAAATTTAACAGATTTTCTTTTATTGGAGATTCGTTTGTTTCTTTCACAGATATTATAACACTATCATGAAAATAAATTAAGTATTGTACTTCTTAATGGAAAATAATTATGTTGAGCGAAAATACCATTAATATGATGCAATCATACTAACTAAAGCTAAAAGTGCAATTACATTAACAGCGATGTGCCGAAACGTTAGCGATACTTTAACGATTCCAAATCAGCTTGCCTTTAGTATAAATACTATCGTTATATCTTCAAGTGTTAAAAATAGGCACCATATCCTACCAGTACAAATTCCTCACTGTTACATTTGACACTTCAGTTGGCAAAAACAATCTTTACTCAAAGTATATTTTAAATTCAAGCATATAAAAAATCAGAACTTTATATCAGCACATCGCAAAATATTACTTGAGAATACAAAATACACTCTATCTTCCTCGTTAGGTCCATCGATGCTTTACACGGGTCCGAGCAAAGCCACGAGCGCGCGCTTGTAGTCCCCGGAGGTCTCGCCCTGCTGCGACCCGCCATAACAAGTTAGCACCCATGGACGATAGATGGCGTTGTACGGTACCAGTTAGCGGCGACAGATGGCGTTGTAGCGAGTGGCGCCGCGGGACATGCGCGAGCGTGTAGGGAGAGGCGGTGATATTAGTATTGTGTTGCTTTTAACATGCTAAAATGCTTATAATAGATAAGAATAGTTGTTTAGACGAGGAGATATTGAATAAATATTTTGCTGATACAATTATTTAATAAAAATGTATTCATTACAATAATTTCCTTTTAGATTAGATTCTTATTCATCAAATTCATTGTATCTAACTGGAGGTAAAAGTGACACAATGAAATAACGTTATTCATCGTACGCACAACTTTTATCTGATGATTGAAATCAGCCCTCAATGATTTTTTAATATTCAAAATTGTCTTAATTTTATTGCATTATTGATTATTGGGGTTGGGGTCCTTTGGCTTCTAATAGTGTCTGGGTTCGTTAACCTAGTGTAAATTAAGAAATAAATAAATATTAGCTCCAATAAATAAATTAACCTCACCTCCTGCGCCGGCCACCGCGAGTAGGGCAAAGTGGAAAATGTTAACAACACATTATAGATACATAAAAGTAATGTTACACACAAACAAACGGTGACATTGGAAGCGATATTTTGCATTTGTATGTCGGTATCGGACCGAAATAATATAGTTCATTTCTGTTATATCTTATTAAGCGAATAATCGAATATTTAAATAATAAGTTCATTATAATCTATAGTTGTAAAACGATCTGTAATTTATTAACAAGTATAATTACCCTTTTTCTCTTATACACAATATAAAATATAAAATCCTTCATCACAAAATTACATACATATTTCTGATCTTACTCTATTTTATTTCGGCCAAACACAGACGGTGCCGTGATCGTTACAAGGTGGCAACCATTACTTCCATGCTGTATAATGTGCCAACATGTTAGGTACAAACCTTGGTAACACACGGCCGACCCATGTGCGAGCAAGCTTCTACTTAGCGTTACGAACTCTTGTTATGGCAAAGTGCATCAGATCAGATCAATCAAAACTAAGTTCTCTTAGTTACCATAACTCAACACTAGATGGCGTTATATGATGTTTATTTAAAATTTGTGACCGATCTCTTGAAGCTGTACTCAACCGTCACCAATCCGCACAGTTTGCCACAACACACTACAACGTACCGACAACTCGCTCTCCAGAGTCTTGTCGTAGATCCGCTCGTACTCCTTCTTAATACTGCCGAGATCGATCTCGGAGCGGGAGACGACGATCCTGACCAGCTTCTCGTCGTCGGTGCCGGCGCCCTGCATGGCGGCGCGGAGTCTCTGCGCGAACCAGCTCGGCGCATTCTCCACGCACTCGACTGCGAACACACGCACGTGTACGTACCCGCACTTCGCTCTCGAGCGTCTTGTCGTAGAGCCGCTCGTACTCGCGCTTGATGGCGCCGAGGTCCTGCTCGGAGCGGGACACGACGATGCGGATGAGCGTGCGGTCGTCCGTGCCGAGGCCTTGCATCGCCTTCCTCAAACGCGTCGCGAACCATGCTGACGCGTTCTCAACGCATTCGACTGGAAGTGAGACCATTTACCGCGGGGAAGGGATTTTTTTGACGTTTTGAAGTCAGTCACTCCTCTCGTTTGTCTATACCATCAGGGGAGGACGGGGTATGTTATTTGAGTCATTGTAGTTTTTTGTATATTGCCTGTGAGGCGGGTGCTTTCCTTTAAATATGAAAATATTTCTAATCATGTAGCATGTAGCAATATACAATGTATGTTTTAAACCAAATTTTAGCATCATATTGTTCATTACTTATAGCATTATTCTGCAGATAATTATGTATTCACCGATAGCGGACAGCGCGTCCTTGAGTTCTCCGTCGATCTCCGCCTTGATGGCTTGTTCGATGGTTCGTCCGGAGATGTTCTTGTACTCCTCGAAGATCTGCCGCAGCTGCGCGAAGCTCTCGTGCGCCAGGATCTGAACACAATTATGATCCCAGTTAATTATAATTATAATTTTGGTTGGTTCTACAATTTTATATTTTAGTGTTGGAGTAAATCCGTTAGCGATAATCTGAGATGGCAAAAAAAATATTGTTGTCGCCTTAGGACATTGCAAAGAGCATTATATTAGAGTACGTACATTAAAAAAAGTTGGTCTGCCATACATGAGAACTATATCAACCAATATGTCTTATGCTTGACCAAATATAGTTCGAGTACGTACCCTGTTGAAGACCTCCTCGTCAGTGCCCCACTTGGCCTCCCCGGCGTCGTACAGCGCCTGCGCGTCCTCCCTGGCCTTGTCGGCGTCGACGCCCGCCTCCTCGTCGCGAGCGCCCTTCGAACCAGACTACATCAACGCGTGATGTACACCGCGTCCCGACCTTGGACCGAGGGGGTTTGTGTTGTCCAAAAAGACGTTACTGTTCGGAGTGTTATGTTTTCCATATGGATAACGACATCCAGATAAGGATAATTTTTATATAAATTCTCTCAGAATATTTAATTGCTGTCAAAGACAAATATGTTTGAATTTAAATTATCAAAAGCTGATCTTTTTAAAGTGGTATTTCAATCATTCTGAAAGACAGGGTCTTATTTAAACTTCTACCCTTTATTCAAACCATTGAATTTCTGTTCTATATTACATAGAATATAGTATCCATATTATAGGTTTGTACAAAATCGATGTAACACGCAAGGTACCATTACTAATGCATTGTAGTCTAGTTATTGATTTTTGTAGTCATAATGGAGTCGAAACACAAAACGCCACTCGTCCAAGGTCTAAAGTCGTTTAGCAAAGCGAAAGTAACAGAACCATGTGCCGAATACATGCTGAAGCGGTACCATTCAGATCAAATATAATATGGAATTATCGACTTTATAGAGTACCTAAATAGGAATTAATAATTATAATTTTTATTGCCTTAAGTGACAAGACGAGCTTGCCGTTCGCCTGATAGTAAGCGATACGACCGCCCATAAACAGTAGAAACACCATTCAACACCTTGAATTACAAAGTGTTGTTTGGTATTCCACTGCGCTCGCCACCCTGAGACATGAGTTGTTATGTCTTATTATGTCAAGTAATTGCACTGGCTACAATGTTTTGTAGCCGGAGGTTAAATGGTTATTTTAAGGCTCGTGAAATGCCACTAAATACTGAGAATCAAATCCAATAGTAAATAGTTATACTATCGTAGTTCTGGTAATTGTCAGAAGACTCAATTTACCATAACGCTGACTACAATGGAGTACGAAAATCCTAACTTTCAACTTAAATAAATAGTAATAAGGTTTACAATGCTGAATCACAATCGCTTTTAGAAATATCGATTCATACAAACTCCATTAATATTTAGTTAAACCAAAAGCCACATAGATCGTGTGTTAACGTGCAAAGAAAGTCAACGCAAAAGCACTACATATATAATTATTATTAGCCATTATATTAATTAGAATGTGTAATATAACAATTAATTTACTATTGCCAGGCACGAATTTAGTAGCACTGGAGGGGGTTAAATAGTTAAAACTGTGTAAAAAACATTTTTATACGTGTTTAAGGTGACCCCACTGCGCCTGATAGTGAGTGAAATGGGGCCCAAATAGTATCGACTGACGAGTTATTCCTCGTCAGTCGACACTATTATGCTTTTAGGAATCGGATATACACAGGCTGATCCCGGAACGCGACACTTACTTTGCCACCAGTGGCGACGGGTAACATTTTCCGATAAGGAACCCAACCAAACAAATAGTTGTTAATATGCGTAATGCGGTCTGAAAATTACACATACACACACACACAACATCACGCATTTAACCCCGAAGGGGTATACAGAGGCGCAACTAAGGCACCCACTTTTCGCCAAATCTGTTCCGTCGCATGACGTGATGGGGGCGAGCCTATCGCCATATCGGGCACAAATTCCAGACTCCGGGCTGATACTGAGCAGAAAAACCCAATATCACTTTACCCGACCCAGGATTCGAACCCAGAACCTCAGAGCGCCGCCGTACCGCACATGCATTATAACTACGCCACCGAGGCAGTCTGAAAATTGTTCTAATTATAATTAGATACTACATGAAGGAAAGCCGGCGAGAATTACATAGTATGGACCCTTTACTACTATGGCGGGTTTACCTTGTGTGGTCGCTATCCGGGCGGATACAAATACTTAGGGCATTTGTAGAACTAGTGTTTCCATGGTTGTGCGTGTACTTACGACGACGATGAGTGTGAGCAGCCTGCGGAAGTCGCCGGACGTCTCCGAGCACATGTGCTCCGCCAGGGGACGGTCGTACACTACGCGACACGTAACATACAACTCAATAAAATATATATAGAATATACAATAGTATTTTGAAACAAGACATTAAGGCGATACCTCAAGGTCCATTTTCATACATTTTGTTTAATATGACTAAATTTTAAAGGCCGAAATATCCATGCATATTAATTATTTTTACGTTTTTCTTTCAACTGCGAGAACTAATCACTAACTAGACGTGAATTTAAATTCTTTACTTGCCAATACTTGTTTAGTTACCCAGATTAAAGGTGAAACAAAATGTATGAAAATGGACCTTGAGGTATCGCCTTAACGAATCGAGTAATGCGTTAATAGCAATGTATTAATACCCGTTGTAGCGTTCATTATTTTGAAAACACATTTTGCATCGAAATGAAAACTATTTACGGATTTTATTTTGATATTATAACATAATTTTTCCCGACGTTTTGAAAACTGCAGCCTTTATGATTACGGGGCGGACTGAGGTGTTGGTTGTCCAAAAAGTCAGTTATACTCTTATACCTACATATTACGACTAAAACCTCAGTCACTACCCCTGACCATGAAGGCTGCAAACTCTTCGAAACGTCGGGAAAAATTATGATATAAAAAATCGAGATAAATTCCGACAAAAATAATTTTATTTCAATGTCGAATATGCGTGTAAACATAAGAAATCATTACATATTTTTCATGTTGATAACAATAGACGCATTTATGAATCCTTCAGTCATAAACTTACACCTACATTAATGTACTAGATTCTAGTCTGTGATAAGGTAATACGATAAATACTAGTCTAGACTTATTAATGTAAATAACTGGCACGCAACAATTAAACAAAAATAAAATAAAGTAATAATATAACACTGTAACATAATCGATACATGCGTGACTAAATCGAATTATAATCGCCGGCGCTCGATTTTAATCGATTTGTTTCGGTATAATATTATAGACTTTAGCATTTTCAGCAGCTCTTTAAAATATTTGCATGTAGAACAAAAAACAATCTTTGTTGATCAATTATTTTATAGCAAAAAGGTTTTCTATTATTGATTAAAATATTATTATTTATGCATCTAGAATGCATGAAAGCCCATCCACATACATATCGTGTTTACTACGGTATATTTACACCTCTCGTATTTACTTATGGGTTGCGGAGTTGGCACCATCAGGGTCCATTCCAGGCTGATTACGGCTATTACGAAATCAACTTGGGTCCATAATGAAAATTCACTTTTCTTTATCCGTCTATAATTAATCGTAGATTTCCCGCGTCTATACAGTCGGCTACAAAAGTAGCTAAATAAAATATATTTTTTAAATCGATTTTAAACTTTCGTGTCCGTATTAAATAATGTATTTTCTTCATTAAATTAAATGTCACAGAGTTAACTTTATTTTAGTCAACCCTTTATTTTTAACAATTAACTTTAATCGAAATATTCTTTTTTTTCTTAAACTTTATTTTAGGTAAGAACAAAAAATATTTCGATTGAAGTTAATGTATAAAAGCGTTTCGCAGTTATGAATTCGTTCAGCTAGCTTTCATGGTTGACTGTACTTGAAATATTTTTGGAAAAACTGGTGTAAGCTAGCAATAACGAAACACAAAACAATAATACAGACTCACTCCTCTCATACGTGTCGACGATCTCGGCGATCTCCCTCTTGGTGCGCGTGCACAGTATCTCCACGAGGGTGTCCTCGTCAGTGCCCAGTCCCTCCATGCACTTGTTGAGCTCCTTGCACAGGTACTCGGCAGGCGGCATCATCAGCGCCACTATCACGTCCTCGAAGTGCCCGCCCAGCTCCGACTTCAGGTCTTCGATCAGGTCCTGGTGGAGAATGGGTGTGAAGACTAGGGGGAAGTATGACGCTACTGTATGAAACTACAAAAGACTAGTGTCTAACGTCTTTTCAACGTCGGATTTATATTTTTTATGAGTGTAGGCCACTTTATTTCCACCGCCCCATGTAGGTAGGTTTATGTATGTATATAGGTTTCTAAAATACTTAATAATTTTCCATTTCTTTGTATTATGGAAGGTACTAAAGTTAAATAAACGAATGATTAATTAAATCGAGTGAGCGTCCTCTGAAATCTGCCGCCCCTAAGAGGCTGCCGCCCATAGGCCGCGGCCTGTACGGCCTATTTACAAATCCAGGACTGGTCTTTTGTCTCTTGTGGTTTCGTAGCCTCATCATAGCTTCCAGTTACGATTGTTAAGTGATGGTTTAACACTCACAATTAATAGCATTCCCTTGCGTATCCAGGTATGAGAAAGTGACAAAAATTTAGGATTTTATGGTCTTCTATTTGTTTTGTGCTTGGATTATGCATAAAAAGCATATAAATTATTTTATTATACAGAATATATTTTTATATGTTAAGAAAAACAATATGACCTGAACATATCTGTGGTTTGCGCCGGCGCACTCTATTACAAATATAAACGCATTAGTCGCAATTACATAACCGATTGTCTTACAATTTCCTTACGGAATATGCAACGCATATAGACGTCCTTGATAATACAATGGTGTACCTCGACGTGATAACACGTGACGTCACTACACGTGAGTCAGCGTTTGATTCTTGTGATTAATTACTATCCGACAAACTAATTGTTTGCATACTCGTAGGTGTAGAACGGGTTTTGATACTGTCTTTTGTTTTCGTTCTAGTTGGTTAACGGCGAGGAAAATCCGATTTTTTATTTTATTATTTCTTGTATAAAAAGTCCTTTAACGTCTATAATCTGGCTACATATAAAGTAAGAGAAAATATTACGCAGAGAGTTATACAACGTCCCGAACCATCTTTAGTTATCCAACGTCCCGAAGCGTCCGTTTTGGACTGAGACGCTAACTCTATATTGTCGATCGCAATTCACAGAATAAGCCCCGACTGTCTTGTACTTATTTGCACCTTGGTAATGTGTAACAAAATGCAATTAAAATGTAGCCTTTGCATCGGCAACATGTTCTTTTATTTTAATTCGCCAGAATATGTTTGACTAGATACAACCACACAAATGTTTTATAAAATCAAGCTTCCCACCCTTATTTTGTTGACTCACACAAAAATCACTTCGAACTCTCATAACGACCTAAAGATTAGGGTATATATTGATTACCAGCCAAAGTATAACTCTACCATACTCGTGCTAGAATCTGCGATACAGCCCGGCATGGCTGGTTGTTGTTATTGTTGCGTAGAGAATATGTCCTAAACGAGACGCTAGGGGGAAACGTCCAGAGACGGTTGAGTTGGCGACCTAGGCTACTGACAGAAGAACCCGTATCCCTCCCTAAACCGTGCAAGATGGCCGTAACAGGGATTGTCCTGTTTACCTGCTAAAGTGTACTCACTCTACCATACTCGTGCTTGAACGCCTGCGATATAGCCCGGCTTTACTGGCTGTTGCGCGTGGAGAATATGGCCAAGACAGGCCGCTTAGCGGAATCGTCCAAAGACGATTAAGTTGGCGACCTAGACTACCGTCAGAAGAACCGTAAGAAGACAGTATGCGGGTTTGTCCTGTTTACCCGCTAAAATATACTCACCCTGCCATACTCGTGAGTGAACGCCTGCGATATAGCCTGTCGTTGTTGGTTGTTGCGCGAGGTGAGGATGTCGATGATGGCCTGCTCGTCGGTGCCGAAGCCCTTCATCGCCGCTCTTAGCGCCGCCGCGTCCTCCGCTGCATTGAAGTGTGGTACACCCACGACCGTTGGCTCGCGCTGGTGGTAACACATTATGGTAATTACGAGCGACTGACTGTCTCTATGGCGTAGATGTATTACGGTAGGAATGCAGTGATGAGGTCTTGGGTTCGATCTGCGGGTTCGGCAGTGATATGGGGTTTTCTACTTAGTATCAGCCTGGAGTTTGGAATTTCTACCCGATGCAGCGACAGGATTGCCCCCATCACATGGTGGTACGAAATACACACTGCGGAAAGTGGCACAAGTGGCAATGTGGTTGCCCTTCGGAGATAAAAAGGCGTGAGTGTATGTGTTTTTTTACAGGCAAAGTGTATCCACTGTTTGTGAAATCGAATACCAAGTTTGGACAATAATCTCTCGCAGCAATAAATTGCGTAACAACTTTCTGATATTTTACATTAGCGACAATATTTCAATAATTCTATACACAAGCGACTCCCGCTTGTCCTGCAAAATTTCAAAATTCGTATATCAGCTTGCCGTCATTACACGAAAAATCAATTGAGCAAATCTATTTCTGCAAGTTTTCTTCCTAATCTGAACCTCGCTTTAAGGCGATACCTCAAGGTCCATTTTCATACATTTTGTTTCGGCTTTAATCTGGGTAACTAAACAAGTATTGGCAAGTAAAGAATTTAAATTCACGTCTAGTTAGTGATTAGTTCTCGCAGTTGAAAGAAAAATGTAAAAATAATTAATAATCATGGATATTTCTGCCTTTAAAATTTCGTCATATTAAATTTTAAAAGGCCGAAATATCCATGATTATTAATTATTTTTACGTTTTTCTTTCAACTGCGAGAACTAATCACTAACTAGACGTGAATTTAAATTCTTTACTAGCCAATACTTGTTTAGTTACCCAGATTAAAGCCGAAACAAAATGTATGAAAATGGACCTTGAGGTATCGCCTTAAAGAAGATGCAATAATCTAGCCACAGTACTTATATGAAGAAGTAAGATAGCATAAATTTAACTTGGACTATGAAGACGGTGCAACAATATTGTCCGATCTGGTCTTCGAATCTATGTCTCAAACGGTTTCATTACGCAAGTAAATTGACTTTAGAGCCTGGGTTCCTAACCTGGGGGTAGTTACCCCCGCGGAGGTAAGTCGGTTATTTCACGGGGGTAACAAAGAACCTAATTATAGGACAGTAACATTAAAAAAAATAACAGAGCTGACGTTAAAATTATAAGGCTATTGTGTAATTTATTATTAATAAAAATGTTTGTATTTGTTTATATTGTTTGTTTTGACATTTTGAAGGCGAGGTAAAATTAGTTTTCCACAGTTTGAAAAGGTTAGGAACTTTAACTTTAGAGTCTAGATCGATAATATGTATTTCATAGTAGCGATAACGTTGCATAGTTGATAAGTCGATAACATGACACATATGGTTTGTTTTTCGTGCCAATGCATTGTTCTCGTTCGAAGTGACGCAGCTGATTTGGTTTTTTAACTGACAGTGGAGATTGGTGAAATTTCCGAAAGGGATCCCGACCCAAAATATATGTACGAATAATTAATATGCATAAATGCGGTTTACAAATCTTTCTTATGATGATTAGATTCTAAAGACATTCTACATAAAAGGAAGTCAACAGGCATGGGTTTATTAAGACCTTTGCCATTCTTACCTTAACAGTTTCGGTGCTGGATTAAAAATAAAAATATGCAATGACACATTTTCCCGCCAAAATTGCTAAATGGATTTTGCTGTAAACTATTATAAGAATGCCATGAATTGTAACGACGATTATTATGAGTTGTTTCGTATCTCAAAACAAGACAACGAAGCCGCGAATAAGAGATAGTAAAACAGCGAAATTTCTGTTAAATGCGATCAACCATCCAAAAAGTGAAAGCTACATAAAAAGGCGACAAGTTTTTATCGCGATGGCCCAAAAATAAGGCAATTTCACAAATCGAATGAAATAGTTTCTTTTCTTTGATAGAACTAATGAAGTGTGTACTTTTATAGTTTGATAATATTTTTTTTACTTGATTTTGATTTTCGCTCTAATAAACAAATTTTCTGAAAATGAGTAATTATGAATTGAAAATTCTTATATTTATATTTTTAGTAGATATAATATACGCCAATGGAAAGCTAAATAAGTACTAACTACTCGAGAAATAAGATATTTTAACAGTATTAGTAAGGTTGATGAAGCTAGATATAAAAAATAGAGGGTTGAAAATGGAAGTGGGTTCAATTCAAGCATCCCAACAGTGGCGAAGGGTTCCTACTAGCTTCCCTTTCGTAATTCATATATTTAATTATTATTAAGACGATTTGGAAACCATTTTTATTCATATCAGTAAGTACTTATCTATATTCCTTTTTGGAAAATTACACTCTTTGTCACTGTATCCCAATTCATCTACATATTATATACATGTCAGTAAAGCAAAGCAAAGTAGTTCGCAACTTACTATTAACAACATTAAATACATAATATTGATGTTTTGCATAAAAACAAAACATGTATTATGTGTTGATTAAAACACACAGCGTTGAGATGAAGAAGCAGTCTGTGAATCCTTGCTAATAATAAGAAAATATATAAAATCTTACCGGATGCTCTATGGTAACCTTAGATAATCTCACCAGGAAGGAGCGCTGTCACTGTCAAGTGGCGCTAACATAGTCTGTGGTTCTGACGTATAGACCATAGCATCTTCATCAGCAAGCAGTACACTGTAACGCTTTGTGTGTTTTAATCAACACATAATACATGTTTTGTTTTTATGCAAAACATCAATATTATGTGTCTTTATAAAACACACAGCGTTGAGATGAAGATGTGTTTGATATCTGCTGGTGAAAAGTAATACAAACGCTATGTGATTATGTTACCAAAATAATATATTATTAATTATTATCACACTCAATCAATAAATTCTAAGAAATAACATAAATGAGATCACTACGAATTAAAGTATCAGTAGTATGTAAATGTAACATGTAATATAAATGAGATCAAAATGAATTATAAGTATTAATTTCTATGTTAAAACATAAATGAGATCAAAATGAAATATTAGAGACTATTAAACATTATTTATGTATATAGCAATACTCTGTGTGTACCTTAACTAGCTCTTGATCTAGTATTAAAGTTAACAAACATAATTATTCAAATTGAAGAGAAATTTGAGGCTAATAAATCAGCTTTTTCAACATTATTACTTAAATTTACTGGTCGACAATAAAAGTTTTTAAATGTCTGGGCATTCTTCCAATTTCCTCTATTAAGTATTTCTTCAATGGGCATCTGTTCAAGCCATCCTCTAGAAGCAACTGCTGATCTTATACTACCCCGGAGTAGCTTCTATATCAACCAATTTGAAAATAGACCTTATCCATCCTGCAATAATAGTTCTTGTGGCCGGCTTAATTATCCCCTTTACAGATATAAATAAATCATCTAGTTGTTTTTCAGACCGTCTGCTCTCAGAAATTTGGATCAATTTTTCGATATGAAAAACTGGACAAATTGTAGAGTCAGGATGCCTCAATAGACGCCAGCCGGACTGTTGATGTGAGGCTGAGTCCGTCTTGGAACCAAATATTGGCCATAAAATTATCTCATTATTCTTTAAGATAAAATGTTCTTGTGAGATCTTCAAAAGGGTTAAGTCATGTAATCTGCGGCCAGATGATAAGAGTAATATTAAAGCTGTTCTTCTGGATATATCAAAAGTGTAAATTTGTTAGGTGTAGATTTTAACCATTTAAAAGTAGTTGAATATCCCATATTGGTTGTTTTCTAGGCTTTGGTTTCGCTAATGCAATTGCTCTTAGGATTTGCTGTACATAAAAGTTAGAAGTTAACTTCTCCTCCTTGTTGGCATAATATGTAGAAATGGCAGATTTGTGTAACAAAATTGTATTGTATGAAAAGTTTTTCTCTAAATGAAGACTAGCTAAAAATCTAGCTACATCATTACTACAAGGTGATCTGTGGTTAATATTTTTTGTTTTGCACCACAAAATCCATCTCCGAATAGGAGGGCCATATGTTAAGAGCGTGGATTCTCTCCAACTTGCTGATAATAATTTCTTTTCTTCTTCATTCCAGTGAGCTACCTGCTTTTGCCACCCCCAACTTTCCATGCTAGAAAAGTCAATTCCTTCGTTTGTGGGGAGGTAGACCTGTTGACAGGTCTATTAGATTGTTCTCTAGGTTCGGTATTGGCAATGGTGTTGTCAGAGCTCTTGATTTCAGGTCTGGTAGCCAATAGCATTGAGTCCACATTGGTGCTATTATTATGTAACATCCCCTGGCTTGGTTGAGATGTGCTAGGACTTGGGGGATGAGATTCGGTGGAGGGAATACCCAGGCTAGATTCCACTCCCACTGGTGGCTGAAGGCGTCGTAGTATTCTGCACAGCCATCTCTTGAGTCTAAGGTTACATACCTTGGTACTACCGCGCTTCTTTCTGAAGCGAACAAGTCTATGTCTGGGATGCCCCACTTTAGAAATATTGCCTCCGTGGCTTGTGGTAAGAGGTGCCACTCTGGTAGTGTCCGTCCTCTTGACAATCGGTCTGCTATCCCGTTTAACTTTCCTGGAAGATAGGCTGCTGATAGAGTCACATTGAGGTGATAAGTTAGACTGAGAAGTTTGGTGGCCAGAGTTAAGAGCGCTACTGATCTTGTTCCGCCCTCGTTTCTTATATAAGCCACTAAGGTTCGATTGTCCGTCTGAACCAAAATGTGAGCATCTTTTAGCATGTCCTTGTATCTCCTTATTGCACCATACACAGCATATAGCTCCTTGAGATTTGAATGCCATACTCTCTGATCTGGAGTCCATTGTCCTGCCAGATAAAATCGGTCCAGATGTGCTCCCCAGCCCGCATCCGCTGCGTCTGTGGTGAGAAAGTACCTTATCGGTTTCTTGTGTAGGGAGGTGCCATTTTTGTTTATGGAGCTTCTCCACCACTGCAGCTCCAAGGAGGCTAGTAGTGGGAAAGGCTTCCTTTCTCTCGGCCTGTTGTGAGTAAAGCGCCTGAGAAATATCTGTAGCCTCCGACAATGCAGTCTGCCTGCCCTGACTGTGAAACTTGCAAAGTTTAACATTCCTAGTACTTTTTGCAGTTCGTTTAGCGTGCAATGGCCCTTCTTTAGAAGTGTTATCAATGTTTGGTTTATTTTCAATGTCTTCTTTACTGGTAGTGTCATCATCATGTTCCTTGTATCCCAAAGTAGACCTAGGTATTCTAACTTTTGAGTAGGCTCTGTTATAGATTTTTGGTAGTTTATATGCCAACCCAGGGTTTCCAGGATGCCCAGAGTCTCCGAAACCTGGGCAACTAACCTGGATCGGTCCTGGTTGACTAAAAGGTAATCGTCTAGGTATACTAGAACACGAATGCCTCTGGCCCGAAGGATCTCCGCGATCCAATTCGATATGGCCGCAAAGGTCCTGGGGGCGGAAGACAGGCCAAAGGGCAGTGCCGTCAGTTGCAAGATTTCGCCATCGTAAATAATACGGAGGTACCTGCGGTGAGCCTCCGAAATTGGTAAGTGAAAATATGCCTGGTGGATGTCTATCTTCACAAGCCAGTCCTGATCTTGCAGGAATTCTTTTACTGTTACTTGAGAAACCAGCTGAAAATGTCGAGTTGAGACAAAGGTGTTCAAGTTCCTTAAATCGAATATTGGTCTTAGAGAGCCATCTGATTTTTTCACTAAAAACATTTTTGAATGGAACCCAGCAAGTGCGCATGTTGGTCTCTCTAACACTCTCTGCTCCTTTAATTTGCTTATCATCTTGGTCATAGTCAGAGAAACTTTTGTTGAGTATGCCTTCATTATCTGGTGGTTTGGTATAGCCAGTGAAGGTTTCCTGATGAATGGTATGCGGCAATTTGTTATTGTTTTTAATATGAATTGGTTGGCTTTGAATTGAACCCATGACTTCACATGTTCTCTCAAACAACCCGCTCGGAAAATTATGTGATTGTCATTTTGTGCACCCTGACTAGTGCGCGGTGTTTCCACGAAAGGGCTGATTTCTCTTTGGGTTAGTCTTGTGAGTAACCTGCTTTTTATTCACCCTATTGCTTTGGTGAACTGGCCGACCTTCTTTATTGTGGTCATATCTCTTATTAGAAATAAATGTTGACTGGGGCTTGTGAGTTTGTGAGGTTCCCGGAGTGGAGGCCTGTTTAACATAAGTTGGTGTGTTCAACCAGACCTGAGTTCCCCCAAGAGACTTTATAATTGGTGCTAAGGCCTCTCGACTAAACAGATATTCAGAACAAGGTGGTACACTTTTTAGTGTAGCTTTTAAATTTGTATTTGTGATTTGCTTCAATAATTGATCACGACGGATCTCCACACATTCAGCCCTCTTGCCACAAATTATTTGCATTGTAAGTTCAGAATTTTTATAAACAGGTGATCCGGGGACCAAATGTTTGAGTCATTTGATTGTATAAGTTAGTCGGTGTAAGTTCCAGTGGGTTATTTGAAGCCCAATTTAATAAGTCCTGTAACCCACTTTGCATCAATTGTCTTTGCTCTAAAACAGTATTTGAAAGACCTGCTAGTACTTGCTCCCGTGAGAGGCCAAATAGTCTTTTGCCGGGCATAAGTGACAAAGCTCTTCATTTACTTTTAAAGCTGTGAAACCCGGCGTGGCAATAACTGTCCTTAACGGTTTCTTATACCTAATACCCTTCCAAGCTGGAGTACCAAACTGTTGAAGGCGAATTAAATCCTTAAGTCGTTCCGTATTAGCCGGTGGAATGATTTTGTTTTCATCAAAAGCTGTGTTTAAATCTCCTAATTCAATGTTTAGAGTACTGGAAGGAGTTGGCATTTCAAGAAAGTTCGATGTCTGAATTCTAGTCGGACTACTCCGCGTATTCCGACTACATGCCTCTAGGTATTGAGTTATGTAGCTAACTTGCGATATTAAGGAATCAATACGCGGGTCATTATATTCAGTTTGCATACCTGAATATTGTGATTGCAGCGAAGACTGCCGAGGACGCTTATTTGGAGGCGACGAAGCTATACCCTCTTCCTCGGAGTCCGACGAAGTATCGCTCGACGACATTGCGATCTCTGGTGTAATCAAACGATTCGCGGCTTCCCGCGGACTATTTGAAATTTGTTGAACGTTTTCAACATTTTCGTCAGCCATTTTTAACACTTTTAACTAGTTTTAATAACTCTTTAAATAGTTACAAGAATTTTCGACGGTTACGCGGCAAAATTCACAAACGCTATGGTCTATACGTCAGAACCACAGACTATGTTAGCGCCACTTGACAGTGACAGCGCTCCTTCCTGGTGAGATTATCTAAGGTTACCATAGAGCATCCGGTAAGATTTTATATATTTTCTTATTATTAGCAAGGATTCACAGACTGCTTCTTCATCTCAACGCTGTGTGTTTTATAAAGACACATAATACATATATGATATGTCTGACCACAACGTAAACCACATTTTAAGACCTAAAATGTAGGTCTCATACATTGTATTAGATATCTACTTAGCAACAGGCCAATATAAACAAATTTATTTATTATATCTTGTATTTAGTTATTAGTACATTTAATGTAAAATATTTTTATGTTTTTGTACCTATACAATGGCGATAGGTCCGCCCCCATCATGGAACAGAACATATTATCATCATACATCAAAAGTGAGTGCCCTGGTTGCACCTGTGACCTTTGTCAACCTTTTTGGGGATGAAGGTATTTTAATTTAATTTTTTGAATAAATGGAAACTTCATAAATATTGGTATACATTTTGTGATTTCCTGATATTATGGCAGTCTGTCTGTTTAGAAATTAGTCTTTTCTTTGAATAAGTATATATATGAAAATTCATAAATCCTGTATTAAGATGTTTCCTTTATTTGCCTTTAAGATAATGTCCCAGTATCCCCTCATAATCGAAAACAAACACAGAAAGAAATATTACCGGTAAAACAGCTATACCTTAGTTCCTGAGTAAATTGTTTACTTAAAGATAATTATATCTAATTTATAAACAGCCTGAGTCAGTCTTGTAATTATATAATAGCTCCTTTGGCTCCAATATGACTAATAATGAACGAGATGACGTCCGCATGACTGAATCAATTGAATCAGCGGTACGTAACAAAAAACATTTGGCGAAAATATTCGCGGCATCTCTTAAACAGCTACACTGGACATATAGAATTGGTGTAGTGTAGTTTAATCAATACCTTATAATTTAATAGATGAAGGACCACCCTACACGCCTTAATTCATTAATAATACAGAAAGTTCCGCCCAGTGGGAATTAGATTTTTTTTTTTGGGAGCGGCAAACGACCCAATTAACGCGTAATGAAATGTATTTCTATTTACATGGTCTTAAGTCTACACGAAGCATGGAATAATGTGAATCTCGATAATGAGTTGACCTTTTAATATTGAATGTAAAAAAGGAAGTACTTACTTGAAAGGCCATTTTGATGCGACGTAAAGAATTCCGTTCAAATTAGTTAACTAAAATGAGGGTTCGTAACAAAAACTGAGTACGAAAACAGTAGCGAATTATTGACAATACACAGATGAATAATATTGGTTAAATTGTATCGACTTATTGCATAAACTTTCACGTTAATTTTTAATTTTCTTTATAACTCAAATTGGAGATCCAACTAGACACCCGAAGAGACAACTTGGCTAGCGGCAATGTTGCCAGATGAATAACGGTCCTTTTCGCCGAAAATTCGGCATAAAGTTGCCCGCAGAGAATAGAACCACTACGTTAAGAGTAGTATAAAGTCATCTAATCCTGCCGTAAAGCGAACAGTAACAAAAAAATCTACTTCATTTACATTTATCCATGTCAAAGGTGATATTTGCAAAAGTTTTCCACTTAAAGTTAAAAATTATTTTGTAACAGGCATTACGAAGTCACTTAAGACATATCTTTGAAACATTTCAAAGACATGCTCTAAATGACCAATAACCAATCGCAATTTTTTGTCTCCCTGACACCCTCGGAAATAGCCTAAATGGCGAGAAATCGTCTAATCCCGACAACACTAACAAGTGAACGTCTTCACGATATAATTGACAGTAGTAACGTGTAAAGGTATAAATACATATGTGCGGATATATCGACATTCAATAAATGCCAACTTTATATTGTTTTAATATTAATATTTTAGTTCGTTTTATGGCAAGCATTTGCTTCAATGTTAATAAAGACATGGTCACCGTAAACCAAGAACTATTAAAACTAGAATCCCCAAAAATATACTACCAGTCATTATAATGTATTTTTCGCTACAATTCAATTAAATATTTATATATCTCTGTATCATATTATAGAAAACGGTATTAAGTTCTTCATTTATATTTGATTATTAAGAAGCGGAAACGTCAAATAATAATTATCTTTCTGTTAAAAAAAAACAACAGAATACTTGTTGTTTAGTACCCTAACCCTTTTTACATGTCGGTTAACTTCTTTATTGAAATTGCACTGTGTGGAAGAAACACAAATATATTTTTATTATTAGAGGATATTGTTTTAACAGATGCTCTCTTTCCCTAAAATGGTTACACGTTACAACGTTTCACCATTGTTCATAAATTTAAATTAATTAAATTCGCTATTACACATCGTCAGGTCGATTGTTTTAGGTATAATTTTTTTTAAATTGAAATAAAACCCAGCGTATTTTGTCAATATTTTAATTTAATTATAACAATTATTATGCTTAACATTTTAAAACTAAATGTCATAACTCACAGGAATATAGGTAAATATTATGAACTTTATGTAATTATGTGAAATAAAAGGACAATCTAAAAAATGCATAATATTTCAAGTCTACTTTTTATTACTTTTTATTTTTGTAATAGTCGAAAAAGTTGTCTATTTTAGAATAGTCGAAAAAATTGTCTACATAGAATACTTATGTTTATAACATACTTATTAAATTCTTAAAATAAACATAGTAACCCTTGAAGAAACCGATCGCCCTAGTACCTCTCCGAAAAGATATAATATGTTTATTTTAAGATTTATTTAGCTACCATTATAATTTACACAATACTTGTGTACTGTCTTATATCGATAAATTTATCGTTAGTCAACTACAAACTGCTACAAACTATATAACATCACTATTCCTTAAACCCATTAATAATTGTCAAATTCATAGTGGCGGTAATTTTCAAATTAGTAAAGTGTCTACCTATTAATTTACTAACTCTTTGAAGAACAATAAAATTCACAAATACGTATTAACATTTAGATTAACTATAAAATATAAAAATAGTTCAGGGAATAACAGTTTATAGTGATATTTTGTGACGTAATACATGTTATATACAAGCATTAATCACTATAGTAAAATCGTATATCGCAGTGACTACGCTACATATCGCAGTAGTCTAACTGCATATTACTCACCACGTAAAAAACGAAAACATTTCGATCAAAATTACGACATAGATTATTACTGGATTGTCAATATCGAATTTCTAAAAAAATACTTGATTATTATACACCCATGGGGTAAAATCAAATAAAGAGCGGGAAAATATTATTAAAATTATTTTTATCCACCACGGCTTCCTCCTTCTTCTAGTTCCATTCCAGTTGTTAGCTGTATGAGCAAAATGATTTGATAAGTAGCTGCCTGCTGGGGCCACAATAACGTTTAATAATGAATAATTATTGCATTCCACTCGTAGTTATAGCTACGATTTATCGCTATAATTTGTGTTAGTGTAGCCCCAAAACATTGAAGCGATGCGATGTCGCGCGGCGGTCTCTTTAATGTAACGATCCTTTCAGAGTAATTTATTTATCGTCTAATAATGACACAGTGATTAAATGTGGGCCTTTACTAACATGTATGAAACCAAAAGGTACTTAAATTAAAATATAAAGCAAAATAAAATCATAATGCGCACGATATTGTGATCGCTATGGGTATTTGTAAAATATTTTTGCATTGCGACGTCACAGCGTTTCTATTGGCCGTAATAGTAAGTAGGTACTATAATATGCATTATGGAATAATCATATCAAATCAAAATAGTTGCAAATAATAAAATTGTGTGAAAAAGGTGCTAATCAGACTTTGTGAGGTTTAAATAAAGGTAAATGATATATTAAAGATTATATTTAATGGTTTATTACAAAAACAAATACCACTTCATTACACAGAATAACCACAGTATAAAAATATCATAGATAAATAATTATTTCATCGAATTATTCTACAGCAACAAAATTACCCAAGCAACTAACTTTAGCTCATTAAATTTACAAAATAAGTTTGAAAAAGAAAACATGCTCTACAATTTTCTATGCTGTGGTGGAACACATAAATTATAATTATGAAATACAAAAATTAAATAGGATTAAAGCATGTAAAGATGCAAATATAACACCATAACTATTATCTTACATTGCCCTTCCGAAGAATAATCTGTTCGCTTTTTTGCCGCCCATACGCGTTGATGGCTATGGTCACTTCTAATGGACTAGAATTTCAGTAGGTATTATTATAATATTATTAAATCTATAATTGTACATATGATTTTTTTTGGCACAGTTAAGTTGCATCTATTGTTATAATTGATTGTATCTCTTTGAATTAACATACTCTATTAGATTTTATACCAAGAAAATAAAATAAGTACCTACTGAATTATTAACAAATATTATAGAGAGAGACTGTGGCAATTCCGATTTGCATTACTTATGGTGTTGTATCAGCATTGTACAGTCAGCCCCAATTGAATGTATATGTTGACAGAAAGACGTTCCATATTAGAAATTCATAATATGTCGCAATTGGATTGTTTAATTAGCTCTTTTACACAACTACTACTTGATTTTAGAACAAAATTTGAATGTAAAACAGCTGAATAAAGTTAATCAAATCTTTGTAATTATTCAACTTAAACAAGCTTAATAGCAAGAACGCTTTGCATTTATCATTGCACCTGTTTTTTGTTATTGTAAAAAAGTATTTATTTTTACTTTTTTGTATAATACACATCTTATAAAAAACAATACAAAAATCTTTCTGATTCTATTGTATTCCGAAGAATTTCCCTGTGCACCTTCGAAATCTAAATGAAATTGAAATGGCACCATTTGGTAGCTATACGGGATCCAACGCAAAAAATAATTTAATTATAATTGGACAACATATAAAAATTAAGGCAGAACAAAAATAATAAAACTATTATGTACTTACTTACTTAATTACTTTTTTAGTAATAAAATGCTCTCAATGGATGCTAAACATATAATAAAAAAGAAAATAGGCTGTAAAACAGAGAAAACTGTAACATATTTTATTTTTGCTTATACATTTTAATCACTAAATTGCAAATAAATCACTAAATTATAAATCTAACTTTTTACTCGTATTTTGCCTACACAACGATTATTGTGACTGTATATAAGACATTCTGCAAATAATCTAAAAATGGGTAGCAGATTTGCTAAGCATAGTGTGATGACAATCCGACTGAACAGTTGGAACAACTGAATGTTACAACGATACTAAACGACGCAACCGTTTTGTAATACAGCTAATTAAGCAACCCACCTCTCGCACATACCAACATTAAAATTTATTTTGTACTTTACCAATGTACACATTCATTTGAGGTCGACTGTACAATACGCACAAGTTAACTTTGCCGGTCTGACGTTTGTAGTTTTGAAAATCGGAAGATTTATAAAGAGCGGAAATGACTAAAAATGGCGCCTCTTATGTGGTTTAGTCAGTAGGTCACGTGACTTGACCGATTCCCATATAAACTATCTTAATCGCTAAAACCAGATCTATAGCGGGAATGGACCAATCAGATTAAAATTTGACATGCTTAGACGAGTTGTGATAGGTTTATACTTACCATTAACATTTAGTTAGAACTTGAGACAGTTTATAGGAATCGGGCGTTAGGATATTGACCGGTTTATTAGGTCTACCTGGGATCTAATATGATCCTGCCAAGGCCGGCAAAGTTGATACCGTCGTACTAGGCCGGCAAAGTTAATTCGCGTACCGTAAAGCTCCAGCCTACTCCCACACAACGATTCGGTAGTCGCGGTCCACATTGTCCACATAGAAGCCATTCACATACTGACTCGGGAGCACCTCACCTAACTGAAAAAACCGATGACTCGATTTAAGTCTTATTATAATTATCCAAATTAAATACAGGGAAATATAATTGATAGTATATTTTTTCTGGTAATATTAATAGATAATAAGTATACCATAAAAATATAGGGGGACATGTTACCAATATAATTGGTACTTTTTTTTCTGGCAATATTTATATATATTTATGTAAATTGTTCTAACTTAATACATACAGGATGTATAACTTTAGTGACTAAGAATATAGGTACATTGTTCAGTAAATCTGTAAATATATGTACTTAAACATACTTTTAAGAATGTTTTCTATGCACTTAACATCAAAGGAACAAAGCCTTGTATTTAATATTAATTAAAAAGTAGGAAAATAATAAAAAAACACATGTTACTGTATCACAGATATTTTCTTTATTCCATACAAAATTCTACATATTTTAAAATTGGCAAAATATCTAGTCTTTTAGCATTTATGTTTTTCTTTATCATTAAATGTACAGTATTATGAACAATGATGGCAACTGACAATGGCCAACATTTAAATTACGATCAAATATTTAACATAAATTTCCTTATCGTTCATTCATTCAAACCCTAATTCCATTCATTCGTTCATTCACTTAGAACTAAGATTAAGTTTTGTACGTAACTCCATTGAAAATGAATTATTTGTGCATCAACTTTAGATTAATTTTGAGCATTTGATTTCATTATTTTGTGCTTTACTTACTGGAAATATAGATAAATTTAATCTTAAGGGTGTTTGTGACGTGAGAATTAGAAGATGAATTCAAAGCAGTTGGATTTAATGATAGAGTATAATTTTATGGATTATGATATATTTTTGTAAGAAGATTTGAAATATTTTTTAATAATTTCAACAAATATTTCAGTAGCTATCAAGAGTACCTCTGTCTTTCAAATATATTTTTTAAATATAGTTTTACTACTATTATAACTTTAATGTTTAGAATCATGCTTGACCTAATAATTCATTTTATTTACTCTAGTTAGCAACTATTTTAAAGTCAAGGACGATTGGCACTAAGGCTAAAAACAGGAGCTACTTATTTCTATACGTACTATAATTTTTGGCTATGACAAGTAAATAAAAATGTTACAACAATGGAATCAAAAATTATCTTTATAATTTTTCTAGTCAATATCCACCAAAAAGAGGAATTATTTTAATTATTTCACTCCATCGGCTTAAATAGATGCCTTAAACAAATTAAAAACAAGGTTAAAATTTGAATGTAGACTGACCTTTTGTAATATACGTAATTTTCTTCATTCACTCTTACATTCGTTCACTGCTACATAAATTCAACTTCCATTCATTCAAAGATTTGACAACTTTAAAGTAAAAAGTATAGTTATTCTAATTTGTTATTGTTTATAATTTACGTATCACAATAAGTTTTCAACTATATTTTCTAACTGATAAGGCAAACAATTCTAATATTAACTCGACTATGTAAGCTCTTCATTGAAATGCTATTGTCAAAATTATTTCACATTCGGGACTTTTAGTTGGCATACTTGTCCCCTAAGTACACTTAATTAAAAAGTATTTATATTTCAGAGATCTACAAAATTATATAGTAAATTAAATATTCCAATTCAAATAAATATAAAAATAAAATTATACGACAGCTAAAACTCCCAAATAAGGCTTGGCACATATCTACAAACTTATCAGTCCAAAAAGAGCCGACCCAAATTCTTTCAAAGTAGAAAATTTAACATGCTGGCACACATTTTTATTAATTTTGATTTACCTTAAGAACTGGTACTTATTGGTTAAACAGGACGGCAGACCAATCTTTATACAAATCTATTTTAATTCTTATTAAAACACTGCAATGTAATCATTAATCTAGTTGAAGAAATTAAAACTTGAAATCGTTACAATAAAATATAGACATTAACACTGTTAAAATAAGATTCCAAACAATTTGGCATAAATGCCACCACGGCTGACTGTCAGCCTTAATCCAGGTTAGTGCCAAGGGATTTTGATCTGTCCCTTCTCTACCCTAAGGTCGGCTCTGCTAAGCAAGTGTGCGGCTAGGTATCTTCCTGAGGGGCGACGCAAGCCGGCCGCGCCACCATCTGCCAGTAGCGCCGCTTCATGCCGCTCGACAGGGGCTGGGGACAACACTACGGTCAGAGGGCGTCACGTCACGTCATTTGCTAATCGAAATACCAATTTTCGATTATCATAATGAATTGTGGTATTAATGTATATGTAGTTAGTCTAGAGATTGCCGGTGTTTTATCAAATCTCCGGATAAAATATTTTAATAGTAATAAAAATCTCTACAGAGCGCATTAATATGAAATTATTTATTAACCAGTATAACTAACGCCAACCTCATAGGAATATATTATTATATTCAAATAGGCTGTAATGATAATAACAAAGATTCTCATACTTCATATGATGAACATATAACATTATTTATACATAACATTATTTTATGTGAGAAAAGCAAGCTTTATCAGCATATCACATATAATGGCCTAAATCTTCATGTAAAAATGGCCACCATAACACACATAAAATTATTGCCACGTAACATAAATAATAAAACCTTTTTACCTATTTCCAATAGAAAATGACAGTAAAAATTCGTGAACAGCCCTCTGATATACTAGGACCCTGAACCAATCCAGCAAAGAAAAATCAAACACGGAATATCTTTTTAATCTTGGATGGTTTATATTTTGTTAATTTGAGTTTCAATGGATATTAAAATCGAAAACGGCGTAAGGATGGAATATGTAAAAAGGAGTACAAAAATGTATTGATTTGTGGACGAATGCAGGAATCAATATGTTGTTAGTCCAAGACCCATGATAATAAAATTATATAATTAGGACAATAGGATTATTATCCAAACTCTATTAGTAGTGCAATCTTAAATTATCTGTGTTTCACATTATACTAAGAGTTACATACATTTTTTTATGGCCAATACATTATATCAATTGTAAGGAGTTAAACTAATTATATATTTTGGTACAATTAATCCCCCCCCCCCCCGCCTTCTCCATGCTCCCCCAGTCCTTAACAACAAGACTTATCCAAAAAAGAAGCGTAACTATAAATGATTTACACTGGCTCCCATGTCATGCGAAAACCCACATCGTACAACAAAATAGAGTATAAAATTAATTTTACTAACATTGTGGCCAGTCTAGTCATATCTTAGGCCGTCCATAGAGGCTCAGCTTTGACATGGCGACTGCCACCTCCGAGCTCAGTGTAGCAATATTCTGCCTGAAGCAAAAAAGCTCTTAAACACTTTGCACAAAGCATTAACTAATTATTAATTCATACAATTAGGTTTTTTTTCGTTTATTGTTATTTAACACAAGGCTTGGACGGAACTTTATGGTAAATAAAAAAATAATAATGTTAAATTAAAAGTATCAGGCACAATTTTGACATTCCACTAAAAATTTTTTTTTAATAATAAGTATTAATACAAGGCTTTGTTCGAAATTCAAACATTATTAAAATTAATGTGTTCGTGTCAATTAGCGTGTGGAAATCGTAAAGCCATGTCTCCTGAAACCATATTTTTTTATAAAAGTAGATAGTTTTTTTTAAATGGGCGTGGTCTAAATCCGTCACTACGATTGGTCAATTTATTATCAAGATTGCAAACTACCACAACTAAACATGTTTATTTGTTTACATAGTTTTGGAAGGAGACATGATTAGAGAGTTAAAGTCTGTGTGTACGTGCGAATTAAATTATTATTAAATACTTACAACATTGGTGCCTATTTTGGCATTCGTGTCAATCTCCATGGAATCCTCTTCATCGTCATCCAGAATGCAACCTGCAAAAAACAGAACCGCTGATCAATATTTTTTATCACTAAATATACATGGTGAGAACTATGAAGTCCAGAGTTCGAATCTAAACTGCGTATAGTACATGCCTTACTTGTAAAAGTATCAGCTTTGGCTCGCAGCTTGGCACGCCTGAATTTTCCGGTATAAAGGTCCCGCTATATATTTTCCCCGTAGAAAGTAACCTATAACCTTCCCAGAGTCTTAAACTATCTCCATAACAATTTCATAATAATCCGTTCAGTTGATTTTGGGAAAATCGATAACATACAGACAGACCGAAATGGGGACTTTGTTTTATAATAATAGTCCGTTTTGTTTAGTATTTCATCTTACTATGCATGGTAGACAGCGAGTTAAAACATTGTATAAATATGAGAGATGTGTACAATGTTTTTATTGTTTTTTCTTGGATGAATAATCTTAAATTATCAGAATTTTGTCGGTCAGAGTAGCACATGAATGACCACGTCTACATAGCGAGTTATCACCGGTTGAATAAAGCTTAAATAAATATCGTCAACAAATTGGTCTCTCGTGTTCGAGTTAGTCTAGAATAAAATCATAAATTGTCTATCTTGGGTGTTAGAACCTATTGGAAGTCGTGTCCGCGTTTGCAGTCGTGAATATTTCTTTGTAGTTCTAGACATTTTTATATCATATAGTATAATTTATAATGCTTTCACTCTGTTGATGAGGTTTTGGAGTCATTAAGTAATAACCTCAAAGTATTATAATTAAGTTTAGATAATGATCTATTAATTTAAAACTCTAGATTTGTAAACTTACTTATATATAACCTAACGAAATAATTAAATTATCGAATCTATTTTAAAATATCTACCAACAATAAAAAATAATTATTTGATTTGATATTTTCTATAATTTCACATGACATTGTAGTATAACCTTTATCGAAATCCGTTCAGCCGTTTTTGCGTAACCACGTACAAACATCCTCTATATTTATTCTACCTATATATAAATTACCGCCCTTACACACCTACACCTTATTACAAATATGATCGTAAATTTGCAGAATAAACAAATATTATTAAAAACTGTTGTCGATATAGCAACCAAAACCGAAGTTCAAAGTTTATCTTTTATTTGTCTGTTTTTATGTCTGGCTTGATATCTAAATTAGGGCAAGTCTAATAGTTCGTTGTTCTGTTAATACGACTGGTATGTCTGACTGATAAGCGACTGACTCGACGAATTATGTTAGCGGATTATAGGGTTTATTACATTGTAATAAAATACATTGTTTCTGGCATTCAGTACTGCGAATGTGTAAATATTTCAATTTTTGTTATCTTTGCAAATTGATAATCTCCAAATATGTGATTATGTATTTAAAATATGATCAAAAGGCTACGCAAAATTAAGAAAATACGTTAAAATTATAAGGTACCATACATGTGACTACATCAGTGGCGAAAGGGGAAATGTTCCAAGTTCCAACACAACTTATAGGTGCTAATGATATGCATAAATGAAGTCTGGAAAACTGATTGCCTCGGTGGCGTAGTTGTATTGCATGCCCTGTACAATAGCGCTCTGAGGTTCTGGGTTTGAATCCCGGGTCGGCCAAAGAGATTTTGGGTTTTTTCTGCTCAGTATCAGCCCGGAGTCTGGACTTTGTGTCCGATATGGCGATAGACTCGCCCCTATGACATCATGGGACGGGGACGGGATACACTTGGCGAAAAGTGGGTGCCCTAGTTGCGCCTCTGGATACCCCTTCGGGGATAAATGCGTGATGTTGTGTGTGTAAGTATGTAAGTCTGGAAAAGGTTCTAATGATAATTAGATTTTACATAAATTACGAAAGGGAAGGCGGGAGGAATTAGGTCATATGGACCCAATTACTGAAGATCTTAAAGGTGAATTTACTGAACTGATTTTGATAATAATAATAATAATATCAGCCCTGTATTATATACTCGCCCACTGCTGAGCACGGGCCTCCTCTACTACTGAGAGGGAGGGATTAGGCCTTAGTCCACCACGCTGGCCTAGTGCGGATTGGTAGACTTCACACACCTTCGAAATTCCTATAGAGAACTTCTCAGATGTGCAGGTTTCCTCACGATGTTTTCCTTCACCGTTAAAGCAAACGATAAATTCACAAAGAATACACACATTTGGCAATCCGTTCCACACCCAACTAGGCTATCGCCGCTTTTAGTTATAACAAATAAGTTTATAATTTAGATTTATTCCAAGATTTTCACTGAATATAATATATATCCTTTAACTAAAGCTGGCACAGTATCCACACCAATAAAACTTTGCACAGTTGTTTTTGTACGTGCAAAGTGACTCCTCTGCTGTTAGTAAGTGGAGTGGGGTCCAATAGAATGTCGACTGACGAGAGATGATTACTCCTCAGCAGTTTTCACAATTATGCTGGCCCGTTGGAAATTCAAGCACGTTGTCTATGAGCCTTGTTTAATAATATTTTTTATTATAATACATTCAGGCCGAGCAGCGTGCAAATCGAACAAAAGTAACTTGTAATAGTAGATAACAAATTGATGCATGCAATGTAGTTTAGAGTTTATCAGTAATATGAGTGCTGTTCGTAATCAACGCTAGATTAGACGCGCGAGAGCTATAATGGTATCCATTCAGTATTGATGTTCCATGGCTGCTAATGATTTTTTTTCTACTAATCTTTGTTCCGTAACTACTTGACCAGTTCTGTTTGTTTTTTTTTTCTCTATTATAATATATACATCAATGCTTTAGGATATAACAATTGATCGCACAAAATTATAAATGTATGTAAATGCGAAAATCAATTTAAACCACTGAACCGATTTTGATGAAATTTTGTATGGATAAAGCTGGAACTCTAGGAAAGGACATAGCGTACTTGAGAATATTAACAATTATTATCTGTCTAACGAGCGCAGCGCAATGCTTCGCAGTCATTTGAACTACAATAGTCGAGTGTTGTACTATAATGGGTAGTCGCTTCGCTCGTCAACAGGCGAGCGACTTGCTTGGTTCGTTATTGATTTATATAAAATGAATATTAACAGCCACATTCTTACTTATAGTAGAACAGCCGGCAAACAACTTGAACACACTATTCCGTGGTGTTTTTTACGTTACATGGACTGCATTTATGTTCATAAGCAACACCCACCACGTGGTAGTGTGTTCAATATCTTTGCCGACTACTATAACAGTCAGAGTTACTGTTACTTGTCAGGTTACTCTTATGACTTTTGGCAGCTTTTATGACTTACTCTTAAATTTCATAGAGAAACTAGCACTACAACTCACCTTCAGTGGGTAACGTGAGCCAGAACTGCGACTTGAGCGTGCGCCACAGCCCCGGGGGCAGGCGGGGGCGGCGCCCCTCCGCCGCGGCGAGCGACCGCGCCGCGTCCACCAGCAGCGACGCGGGCCACGACGCCGCGTAGATCAGCCGCATCGACGACTGTGCTGCCGTCGAACTAGCCATAGGGTACAGAGCCTCGTGCCGCCGCAAATTGTAGAATGATATGCCTGGGGAGGTAAGGGGTGGGTTTGAGAATCATCAATACAAGAGGCCGACATAATTGTGTCGACTGGTGATGGATAATAACGATCCTCAATCGCTACTCTGTTTGAACACCGTTTCATTTACAAACAAATGCAAGAGTCACTTTAGGTAAATTAAAAATATACATTAATTTTTTTTGGATATTATCGCAGATTTTATATTTTAATTTGCTCCCTAAGTTCCGAAGTCTGCAGACTTCGTGGTCACGGAGGGGACTGAGGTGTTGGTTATCCGAAAAGTCAAAGTTACAACATTTACCTATATTTAACAAGTAGCTTTTGCCCGCGGCTCCGCCCGCGTTATAAAGTTTTTCGGGCTAAAGTTTTCCGTTATAAAAGTCATGCTATATATTTTCCCGGGAGCCTATGTTCTTCCCAGGGTCTCAAACTGTCTCCATACCAAATTTTATCCTAATACGTTGGGTAGTTTTTGAGTTTAACACGTTCGGGTAGACCGATGCAGCGGGGGACTTTGTTTTATGATATATTTTTGTAGAACTTTTTAAGAGGAACAATCCCCGTCATACATTATTGTTGCATAACTTTAACCGTTTACGCAGCGCACGCAACAGAAGCTCTCAAAACTAATAAATTGTCCCCGTTTTTGCATCATGTTTCTTTACTGCTCCGCTCCTATTGGTCATAGCGTGACGATATATAACCTATAGCACTCCAGGAACAAAGGGCTATCCAACACAAAAATATTTTTTCAGTTCGAACCGGTAGTTCCTGAGATTAGCGATTACTGCTCCGCTCCTATTGGGCATAGCGTGATGATATATATAGCCTATAGCATTCCAGGAACAAAGGGCTATCCAACACAAAAAGAATTATTCAGTTCAAACTCCTAGTTTCTGAGATTAGCCATTACTGCTCTGCTCCTATTGGTCATAGCGTGATGATATATAGCCTATAGCACTTTACGAACAAAGGGCTATCCAATACAAAATGATTTTTTTAGTTCGAACCGGTAGTTCCTGAGATTAGCCATTACTGCTCTGCTCCTATTGGGTATAGCGTGATGATATATAGCCTATAGCACTCCACGAACAAAGGGCTATCCAACGCAAAAATATTTTTTCAGTTCGGACCGGTAGTTCCTGAGATTAGGCATTACTGCTCCGCTCCTATTGGGTATAGCGTGATGATATATAGCCTATAGCACTCCACGAACAAAGGGCTATCCAACGCAAAAATAATTTTTCAGTTCGGACCGGTAGTTCCTGAGATTAGGCATTACTGCTCCGCTCCTATTGGGTATAGCGTGATGATATATAGCCTATAGCACTCCACGAACATAGGGCTATCCAACGCAAAAAGAATTTTTCAGTTTGGACCGGTAGTTCCTGAGATTAGCGCGTTCAAACAAACAAACAAACAAACAAACGAACTCTTCAGCTTTATATAATAGTATAGATAATACAAATTTCTTTTTTAAAAAAATTAAATTTAACTGTAGACGATCTGATCTACGCAGCATTACATATTTGATGTAATGATGAATATAATATATTTAGGGGTTGCCGGACTTTTCACTGTCAGTACATTATGATAACTAACTATATTAAATGTACATAAATAAGTACATTTGCAAATAAAATGTAAAATCTATTTCCACTGATGTCCGTTGCAAAATGTCTTGCCATAAGCGTCTTAGTATATAAATTTGTATACATATATCTACACAAATTATAAAACAAAGTTCCCAATAGCTATCTATATATTATATGATACGTAATCGATTTTCTCAAAATCGAATGAATTGATTTTTATGAAATTTGGTATGGAAGTAGTTTAAGACCCTGGGAAGGTTATAGGCTATCCTGGGAAAATAGCAAAAGCTAGTGATGTAAATAGAACGAGAGCTGATAGATCAAAAACTTTAATATAAAAGGGGCTCCTGACTTTGCGCCCAATAACACGTATTTTACAAGCGACGGCACGGGTCGTGAACCGATCAACGATCGTAAAAACAATTAACGTTTACGTAAACAAGCATAATTAACAGAATACTATTAAAAATAATCGTATTCGCATCGATACTATGTTTTTTTCGGTGCAGTTGTTTATAGTTCTGAATACAATATCCTACCATCACAAAATGATGGCAACTTAGATATTAATTAAAATATATATATAAAAAAAATAAAAAACACTATCATCCGATCGTGACTTCGCTCACCTCTGTTTTATTAATTAGTTTGGCTAATTGCAATATAATTTAGGTAACAGTTAAAAATAGCTTCATATCTACAACGCAATGTCAAACAAAAATCAGGTAATTTTATCCATATACAAATATTATTTTTTTAAATTAAAGTCGCTCTCTGTTTCTCGGTCGACAACGCATCGTTGCGTCGTGGAGGTCGTGAAAGGACGTTCACTACACAGATTTGAACCTATAACCCATTTATCACGAGACGTCGCCCTCACACAACATGTTACGATAGTGTATGTAAAAGTAAACAATATGCCAGGGACCTATTTCGGCATAATGGAAGGACTACGCCGGACCCGCAATTTTTATTTTTTATAAAAAAGCATAAAATAACATAAGTCCTTCCATTATTATTTTACTTTTTTCTATTTTTTTTTTGTCAAACTATAAACTTTTTTCTCATCACTGTAGTGAATTCTTACTGGTTAACGTTTATTTATTTATAAAAAAAAAAGTGCCTGTAACGTGCCATCCAGGGCCGACCTTATCTATTCACCGTCCTTTCTTGCAACCTGTTTTGAAGTTCCAATTATTCAATTATTAAAAGCGGGCCCGAATTATTTCGTCGCGTGCCATTGGTTCGTCATTTCTGAACTAGATTGAACTCCGCCCCTGCTCAGCTCAAAGTGCTAGGGGTTACACGTACTCTACGCAACGATAACACGCATTGATAACATGTTACACTTTGTTTTCATAGTTAATATCTACCGCAGTTGTAAAGTGGTATATTTATCTATTCTTGGAATTTTGAGGATTAATACAGAGAATGGTCATTCAATAAAAAAAGTTCATTGACGGAACAATAAATAGGGGTCATTGGCATTAAATTCCTCTTCGAGAATTACCTATTATTACCACGGGTCGTACGACTGAGTTCTGGCGCCTCGGGCTACAACGTAAATTCATCAATATACCTATATATGTGTCTAATAGCCATCTTCAGTAAACGACCCCAATCCCTTTTTTGACCTATTTCAAAACTGACCCAACCAGAACAAATTTTTTGACTCGTTTACAAATGAGTTATTTTCATTGGTTTATTAGGAATCGTATTAAAGATTGAGTTTGGCATCGTTTATTGAAAACGGCTGTAAAACCGTAATTACAATTTAAAATTTTAGTTATTTTCATAAAAAGAGTTTACAATTAACTTAATAAGCTCAAGTTATATTCGGAAATCATTCTTAAGTTTCATTGAATTTTTTTGTCAATTTCCCCACAAGTTGTTCACCTATAGCTGGTTTAAAAGGTCCCAATACCATAAAAAAAAATACTTACCCTGCGATTTCCTATTAAGATAGAACTCCAAAGTCCCTCGCCACATGTCAACCCTGACTCCTATAATGGTGCCGCGACAGAACCCTGCGGAGTCGCGCATCACCGTCGCGTTGTGCCGCACCGCGCCCGTGTACGACAGCCCGTAGGACTCCGCGTCCTGGCCCAGGAGCGACGTGAACTTGAACTGCGAATCGGCCATGTTCACTTTACTGGTGCCGACGCCTACCATCTGCAAAAGATTGTGTGTGTGAAATAAAATTTATATGGATTTTATCGTGATGAATTTGCAGGACTACGCTCCGCGACTATGAAGGTTGAAAGGCTTTCGAAACATTGTGAGTAAAAATTAAACAAAAATTGCTATACCATAAGAAACCTTTTTGCATCAGTTCTTAAAGTAGTTGGTTTCAAGTATTAATAACAATATAGTATATTTAACTAACCATTTCCGTCAAGTTAGGAAGCAAATAGATAGGGCTATAGAAATGTATTGTGTTAAACGATTTTTAGTTCTGAATTTTTAGCAGAAATCAGAATTGGTTTTATTAATCATCATGGTTCATAGGTATATGTATTTTGGACTAGGCTAAGATCTCTTGAGCTCGTCCAAAAATATTAATAAATATTTGAGTAATGTAGATTAAAGATAATGCCAGCAAAAACTAGAACATCCTCGATAATCAGTAAAAACAAAATATGTCCATACAATAAGTCCATTTTGTTTCAACAAACAACACATTCGTGTACTAAATATAGGAATTGAAATTATCAATACGCACATCAGCAAAAAGAAAGTCACAACGCAAAATAACGGGTTTTCAAATACATATAATAGTCACATCTACTGCGAAAAGCGGATTTTAACTCTATGTACCACATCTAAAAATCGTTTTTTGTGTATTGTGGTGTTTTAAAATTCCATGGTTGCAACTCTTTTTGCCGATCTGCGACTAATCCATTTCATGTTTTGTTTGTGACAGGGACGCAGTGGCAGTGTGCCAAACTACAGTAAAATAATGTCGGCAGTAGTTGTTAAAACTCTGGCTATTATCTATTTATTTGGCATCAATTCACTGTCTAGTTACAAAACCAGTTGTGTAATTATGGCATTGTTTTAATTCTTTTACATGTTCATAAATATTTTAATGTAAATAATATTCTGTTCTACGAAAGTTAGAGAAAATAAAATATGTTAAAGATAACATAATACAGATAAGTAAATATTTGTAAATTTTATATATAATTTAACATTATTATTTTTAGAAAATTTATTCGAAAGGAATTGACAAACGCGTCATAATAAGCGGACGTCATACAAAGCGTTTTGTGAAAAAAATACATTTTTATGTAAATAGTGTGCATGTATTTAAGTACTTTAATAGAGAAACAGTAACTTGTAAAACAAAAATTGCACGTAATAAGTACATACCTATGTATGTATGTATGTACATAAAAGTTGTATTTTTTTAATGTAAGTAATCTGTATTTTTTGTCTGCTTTTGTTTTTTTTATTTTATTGTAAAAACAGTCTCTAATACTATTGTGTATAGAAGACATCGCTATGTCAATTACTCACTGAGATTCAAAACAAAAACGAACCACTTGCCGAACGTCGTCGGGAATCAAGGAACATTACCGAAGGCGTAAATAATCATGTCGGTCATTATAATCGGACATAGTTAATTAAAAAGGGGTCACAATAAGCGACATGTCACTGCAAGGTAAGTCATTATATTCGACTTTTTTATAAAGAATCTTATATGAAAACCAAACTTCGTAGTGTAATTACATCATAATAAGAGGTTGGTCAATATAGGCAGTCATAATAAACGGATTATACTGTATTTTTAATGTTATCTTACTTCCTACTATTATTATAAATGCTCTTGTTTTATCCCATTCATATTCTACTGAGGAAAAAAATAGTTTTAAATATTTAATTTTTTAAACAGAAGCACTGGTATCATAGATCACTTCTGAGATTTAGGGACTTTTTAAGCGGGAAACCCTTAAGGCAGGCGAAGCCAGGAGAAACATCTAGTAATCTATACTATTATATAAAGCTGAAGAGTTTGTTTGTTTGTTTGTTTGTTTGAACGCGCTAATCTCAGGAACTACCAGTCCAAATTGAAAATTTTTTTTTGCGTTGGATAGCCCTATGTTCGTGGAGTGCTATAGGCTATATATCATCACGCTATACCCAATAGGAGCGGAGCAGTAATGGCTAATCTCAGGAACTACCGGTTCAAACTGAAAAAATACTTTTTTGTTGGATAGCCCTATGTTCGTTGAGTGCTATAGGCTATATATCATCACGCTATACCCAATAGGAGCGGGGCAGTAATGGCTAATCTCAGGAACTACCGGTCCAAACTGAAAAAATCTTTTTGTGTTGGATAGCCTTTTGTTCGTGGAGTGCTATAGGCTATATATCATCACGCTATGACCAATAGGAGCGGAGCAGTAATGACTAATCTCAGGAACTACCGGTTCGAACTGAAAAATTCTTTTTGTGTTGGATAGCTCTTTATTAGTGTAGTGCTATAGGCTATATATCATCACGCTATGACCAATAGGAGCGGAGCAGTAATGGCTAATCTCAGGACCTACCGGTCCAAACTGAAAAATTATTTTTGTGTTGGATAGCCCTTTGTTCGTGGAGTGCTATAGGCTATATATCATCACGCTATGACCAATAAGAGCGGAGCAGTAATGACTAATCTCAGGAACTACCGGTTCGAACTGAAAATTTTTTTTTGTGTTGGATAGCTCTTTATTAGTGTAGTGCTATAGGATATATATCATCACGCTATGACCAATAGGAGCGGAGCAGTAATGGCTAATCTCAGGAACTACCGGTTCAAACTGAAAAAATATTTTTTTGTTGGATAGTTCTTTGTTCGTGGAGTACTATGGGGTATATATCATCACGCTATGACCAATAAGAGCGGAGCAGTAATGGCTAATCTCAGGAACTATCAGATCGAACTGAAAAAAAAAAATTTTGTGTTGGATAGCACTTTGTTTCTGGAGTGCTATAGGCTATATATTATGACGCTATGACTAATAGGAGCGGAGCAGTAATGGCTAATCTCAGGAACTACCGTGTTTGAACTGAAAAAATCTTTTTTGTGTTGGATAGCCCTTTGTTCCTGGAGTGCTATAGGCTATATATCATCACGCTATGACGAATCGGAGCGGAGCAGTAATGAAACATGTTGCAAAAACGGGGAAAAATTATTAGTTTTGAGAGCTTCCGTTGCGTGCGCTGCGTAAACGGTTAAAGTTATGCAACAATGATGTATGACGGGATTATTCCTCTTAAAAAGTTCTAAAAAATATATTATAAAACAAAGTCCCCCGCTGCATCTGTCTGCCTGAACGTGTTAAACTCAAAAACTACCCAACGTATTAAGATGAAATTTGGTATGGAGACAGTTTGAGAGGCTCCCGGGAAACTACTACTTTTATAACGGAAAACTTTAGCCTGAAAAACTTTATAACGCGGGCGGAGCCGCGGGCAAAAGCTAGTTAATATTATAAACTTGAAAGATTGTGATGAGATTCAGATATTATAAGTTAAAGCATAATTGTACCTATTTAGAATAAATTTAGCACAGATATACATGGCCTTAATTACCAATAGTTTTATGTTAAAAAAAGTACATAGAACTTTTTATCCCCAGACAATTATTACATGAATATATGCAAGTAATACATATTGAAACATAATACTTACAATATCTGTCCCATACGTATCTGTCAACATCTTCACCTCCCAGTAGTAGTGATGGTTTGGCAGCAGCGGAGTATCTCCTCTCACCGCAGCAGTACCAGAACTGTAGAACGGATGGAATGTCACTTGCTTCTGATCCTCGCTGACCACCACCCAACTCGTGCCTGTTGTGTCAGGGTGCTCCCATTTCCATTCGCTCACTGTAAATTTAGTTAGTTAGTTGTGGGATTGGGGCAAACAAGTGACATATACATACATATATTCTACTGTAAATCGTAACTGACCAAGACAAAGCAATTGGTAATTTAAAATTCTTATGCAAAGTATTATTTATTTGCAATATTAATAAATCAAATCATTATGGGAAGTTTATTGTATGTTCAAGCCATTTTTATTTAAAATTTTTACTGAGATTAATAAAAATATTAAAAAATGACTATAACCAAACAATATTGTCTAAAGTTAAATATTCATTAAAATAATTTATAATTTGTCTCCGATTGTACCTTTAGATTGTACATTACATTTAAATTGTACATAGTAATTCATAATGAGTTATAGTACACTTGGAATAGCTTGAATTGCATTAGATCGGATATTTGTTTTATAATTTTTCATGTAAGTATATAAATTAATTATTAGAAAATAACGGGATTTTTTTAAATGCGTATATTTTCTAGAGAAAAAGTCGACAAACATCTTGAATAATTTCATTTATAATCGCGGTATGCGGTCATGAAACTTGTTCAAGGACGAAAATATGGGTTCTTTGAACCGTATTACTCGCGAATCAAATAAATTACATCTTTATTGATACTGGCTTTGACAAAGTAAACAATACAGTTTTTTTATACGTACCGTCATGTTCTTCGCCACAGGAACAAGCGCTCAGCTGTTTCCAGGGCATTGGCGCAGTCCTCTTGTTCCAACACTGACAATACGGTTTTGCCTCCCTCCCTGACCGCTCACGATCACTGTTCGATCTAGGATTACATCCAACACTCGAAACGAACATATTGAAAACATATATGTGGTTCTATCCGTGATGAACACAATTGAGCACCGATTTATTTAGATACACAACGCTTACACACCATACGCAACAAACGTCAAAATAAAAACTGCAACGGTTGGCAAGAGTGGTGGGGGTATTTATAAACTTTGTTGTTTCGTTCGGAAACCATTTGATACTATGTACTTGTAAATGTGACATAAGGTAACAAAAAACATTAAAGCACATTTATAAATCGTAAAATTATATAAATCGCTTCTAAATTAAATCTACCAAAAATATCAAGGTGATAAATATCATTTGATTTTAAGGGAAGAAATGTTTATATTATGTTACGCAATGATGATCGTTTTACGTTTATGAACGAAAGCACATCGAAATTTCCGGAAATACCTCGAACAGAAATGGCGGTAAATTTAAAATATGAAGTAGACTAACTTCTAATGTTAAGTGCGATAGTATTTACTTTCACTTTAATAACTAAAATGTTTGCATTTTGTTGTCGTGCTTATAAAATTACAACTGTATTCTAAAATTATAACTAGGTTCATAACATATTTTTCGACGTAAAGTGGCAAATATAATCGCAAAGTAATAATTAATAATTATTCATTATTTGAATTATTATTTTTTTAGAAATTAATTTTATAACGTAACGCTTCAGCTATACTCAAGTTAATAAACTACTGAAATGGTATGCATGACCTAATTATTGTATAGCTATTGCACAGGATAAGTGAGATGAGAGAATTGCAAATATTGATTTGATAAAATATCGCAATGTTGGCGGTTCTGATTGTTTTGCTTCGCGCCGCGCACCCCGCCCACAAATGGCTGTCAAGCGCAGAAGTTAATTGAAAAATGTATTTTAATATTTTCTAATATAATTTCGTTTATTACACAATAATTGTTAGCCTGAATATGTGTTTGTGTAGTGTAAATATTAAACTGTAGTGTCTAGTGTTGTTTATTGTAAGTTGCTATAAATAATATGTGGTGTTAACTAACAGCATAATCATTAGAAAAATATTTTTTAAATTTATTGATAGATCGCCAGTGATAACTCGTGGTGCCACAAAATAGTTCATGTAAACGCAAAGGTAATTTTATTCCATTTATAAATGAATTACCTAAATCCATTCTATTTTTGTCATTTAATTTAGAAGGCGCTGGATTTTCGCTAGTTTGTCTTATATTTGTAATCTATATTCAATTACATTTCTGACGAGAATAAATAGATACTAATATTAAAACATCTGAAAACAAAATATTTATCGTCTCTTCAATTATTTACTTATCTATTACATTTTCTGCAATAGTCCTTAAATATATTTAATACTAAATGCTTTGTACGTACCGATTTGCGAAATTAGTTTTTCTATGTGATATTATAATAAAATATTTACGGTTTAGACTTTTTCTTAAAATAAAACCTTGTGGCTGGCATTGTTCTAGCCTTATTAGAATCCATTCCATCCAGAGAAAAGTAATTTGAATAGATTAGTCAATATTTTAAATGTTTATTGCCCTGTGACTTGATTCCTAACATATTTAAATACTCTTGCAGTACTCTAGTACGTTACCAACCCTGGTACAAGTATGATGCGAGTATAGTTCTGGCGTAAAGCAGTTTCTGGAGACCCGGTACCAAGTCCAGCTCTCCGATGCATTTCTGGATAGATAAACGCAGCCAGTGTGCGTACACCGGCCGTCACAGGGTGCCATCTTCATTGTCTGCTGGTAAGACCACTTGTTTTAAGTACAGCATTTTTTTTGAAACTTTTCATGCATCTATCCCTGGAGGGGTATGCGGAGGCGCACCCATGGCACCACTTATTTCCAAGTGTGTTCCGTCTCCCATGATAGACTCACCCTTATGACAACATGGGACAAAAGAATGGGTGCATTTGTTGCAGCTTTGCTATCAATGCAGGGGCAAAGGTGTGATTGATATCTAGAGTCTAGACCCATTATGAAGTATTGAGCGATTGTTACATTATTTGTGAGTCCTATTGAAGCATGTTCGGTGTGCGCAGGCAGGGCCCGCGGCCGCGTGTGCGCGGGCGGCGCGGGCGTGGGCGTGGGGGCGCGCAAGGGCATGGCAGCGCCGGTGCATCGGTTCGCGGCCGTCGACTGCCCGCCGCGTCGGCCGCACCGCACGCACAGGCACTATGCGTACGTACCACAAGTTATCCCTGTCTGTACCTATAATATTAATGTTCAAGTACCAAGGTAACTTTTTCTTACCAAAGTAGGTTCAAACCTAAAAAATATCTGTTGTGAATGGAGCCACAAGCAATTAAATAAACCGTGCGGATTTATTGTAGGTGATAAAATTTAACTTTAGAAACACTACCTTAACTATACTTGAGAATATAGTGCAAAACTTGTATTCATATTTTTATTAAACATCAGTAAGTGTGGTTGCCCTACATGCCAACATATTGTTAATGGATAAATGCTTATCTTTATTCTCAAATACCATGCAAGTTATGTAATATTATGTAAAATAGCTACAAAGTTTATTTCGCTTTGGTATGTGACATCATTAACCGAGTTTACTGGGTATGTAGTTTAACTACTATTTAACATGCAATTAAAATTCAGATTAAAATGTTACCTGTATGGTGTAATGTGAGTATAAATCGTTCAAATTTATTAAAAGTAAAATTAATACCATCTCAATCAAACTAGTTCAAAAAGTTCTTCAAAATAGGTCATTCGTTTCGGAGCTACAATGCCAAGTACCAACATACAGATACACAATTACATACCCTAAACTTAAAACACCTCTCTTTTTGTGTCAAGGGTTAAAAAAAGTATGTGATATTTGTTGACCTTCAGGTGAAATAGGCATGTAGATGTTGGTGTGACCAGACCTTAATTGCACATATACAGAGTCAATGAAGAATTGGGTGGCTCCCGGCTCCTAAGTCTGAGATTAGGTCTATAAAGAGCAAATCCCATGTTCATTCAACATTCTCCTGTTTTGAATTGTGGTAAACTGGAAATAAATACTAAAATCCTATCTACACCTAAGGAGCCGTTCAAGTATTACGTAACGCAGTTGGGGAGTAGGTGGTGGGTCTTGTAAAACGTTACGATGCGTTACAGGGTGGGAGGGGGTTTTCATACAAAGCGTTATGTAACATTGTTCTTTTTATTTTAAAGCAATAACAAAGGTATTTTAGCGACTTTCCTGTATTTTGTAACTTTAGAGTTACATAACATTTGGAGGGGGGGGGTAAAGGAAAACGTTACGATGCGTTACATGGGCGGAGGGGAGGGGGGGGGTCCAAAATCTTCAAAAATTGCGTTACGTAATACTTGAACGGAGGGGCCGTGAAGTAGGGATTCATTAGATTCTGATTGCCGAAGTCCTAACAGCTAAGTAACATGTGTCAGGCTCCCGCCAATGCCGGCGGTGCACGCGTCGCGTCGCGGCGACGAGTCGAGCCTGTACGTGGAGATACCTGCCGCGCCCGAGCAGCCCACCATCGCGAGCCTGGCCGCAGCACGCAGCGTCACCCCCGACACCTTACTGCGCACCGCGGCGCTGGGCCTCCACCACACGCCCATGATGGCCCCACATCTTAAGTTCGGAATGCTCGTGTCTTTCGCCCTGGCTACTGTATTCCTAGCCGGTGCCAAGTATTACTTCGATCGGCAGGTGAGTATTCGTCAGAGAGGGATTCAATGGGGGGTCGTAGGTGGTAATATATTTTTTTTAAATATCTAGTTCCTACTGAGCGTAAATTTGCCTTTTTAACATTATTATGTGATACATATATGGGGCATTCCACGTGAAGCGGGCACGAAAAAAAACTCGATGTCTCAGATTTTCGTAATATTTGATTATGTTATACCTGTATATGTCCTCGATCCAGATACAAAATATTATTAAAGTATAAAGCCTGGTTAGCGAGTAAAAGGACTTTGAAGTTTTGACTGGCCGGCTGGTATACGCCACTTCGAATCCAATTATCAAGTTTTTAAATGTTACAATAAAATAAATAAAGCAATGAAATAAATACTTCATTTAATGAGCTTTTTTATTGTATTTTTTGGAAATTGAAAAATGATTTTTTCTTTGAAAAAATGTGTTTGAAAGTTTCAAACTTGAATTTCACAAAGTTGGCATATTTATATATTTTTTATTTTTTTTCTAAAAATAGCTACTATTGTATAGATAATCCCTGCGAAGTTTCATAATGGGCTGAGAAGTAGTTTAGGAGCTAGACCGATTACAGTGCCGAAGCGCGGCGGTCGCCAGAAAGAGCGAAGTAGTAAAAACTTTCAATTAAACTAAATACTTTTGATCAGACTATTTTATCATGTTTTGCATCGCGCCAACGATTCAATTACATCTGATTATAATATAAAAAAATATATTTATATTACTGAAGGTGCACAACAACATTTTAAAAAGATTTAATTGTATTAACTTGTGATATTTCAAACAGGATTGTGGTAAAGATGCAGAATTTCATTTTCGTGCCACTTCACATGGCAGAACGGCAATGTGACGGTCTCGGTGATAACCTAAAACGCCTGGAGACACAAGCTAGTTTACATAACGCATCAAACAAAGCCATCACGATACCCGACCGCTTATACATATAGGTTAGAACATCAATGCCACAAACTCATATTTATTATTACTACTACTATTTATTATTATTATTCATATATATTTTAATGTTTCAAACTTGTATTTCACAAAGTTGGCATATTTATATAATAACTTTTTTCTACTAAAATAGCCAATATTGTATATAGATTATCCTTGCCAAGCTTCAAATGTTGTTGTGCACCGTCAGTAATATAAATATGTTTTTTAATATTATAATCAGATGTAATTGAATCATTAGAGCGATGCAAAACATGATAAAATAGTCTGATCAAAACTATTTAGTTTAATTGAAAGTTTTTACTACTTCGCTCTTTCTGGCGACCGCCGCGCTTCGGCACTGTAATCGGTCTAGCTCCTAAACTACTTCTCAGCCCATTATGAAACTTCGCAGGGATTATCTATACAATAGTAGCTATTTTTAGAAAAAAAATAAAAAATATATGAATATGCCAACTGTGTGAAATTCTAGTTTGAAACTTTCAAACACATTTTTTTCAAAGAAAAAAAATCATTTTTCAATTTCCAATAATACAATAAAAAAGCTCATTCAATGAAGTATTTATTTCATTGCTTTATTTATTTTATTGTAACATTTAAAAACTTGATAATTGGATTCGAAGTGGCGTATACCAGCCGGCCAGTCAAAACTTCAAAGTCCTTTTACTCGCTAACCAGGCTTTATACTTTAATAATATTTTGTATCTGGATCGAGGACATATACAGGTATAACATAATCAAATATTACGAAAATCTGACACATCGATTTTTTTTTCGTGCCCGCTTCACGTGGAATGCCCCATATTGCAACGTGTGGCGTGTGTGCAGGTGCTGCGCGAGTCGACGGGCGGGTCCGGGGGCGGCGAGGCGGGCGTGGTGTGCGCGGCGGTGGCGTGCGTGTGCGGGCTGGGCTGCGCGCTGTCGCTGTGCCGCGCCAAGCCGCCGCCGCCCGCGCCGCCCGACCGCGTCTCCTCCACCGCGCAGCGAGACCGACCCGTACGTCACCACGTTTACTTATACATACACATTTAAATAGATAAATACCATAATAAATGCGACTGAATTACCCTCATATAACATACTCTAAAATATTCAAATTATAATTTCTCAGTCATTTAATTTTGTTTTTGTAGCCGCCACCGGAGCCAACGGACGAAATCTCTCTTGGTTTACTACCCACGGAGCGCCCCCGCCCAGTCCCGGCCGCAGAGGCACCGCCCCCCTACAAGATTGCCGTACTGATGCCCGCGCGGGACCCCAGCCCCCCGCCACCTGCCTACAGCTCGCTCAGCTAGCTACTTACTCCGGTGAGCCAGGAGTTCATCATATAGACCACACGATCCGGGTAAGGTTACGCTTACTTATATCTTAAGCGGAATATTGCTTCCTCGGTTTTGATTGTGCCCCAATTAGCGATAAATATTGAGGAATGAACCTGTCAGGATGTTCCAGTTGAAAAGAGTTGAAATAAAGAAAAATCTGGAAAGACAAAAACATTAAGACAGATATAATAATTTAGCTTTAAATGTTTCATTTTAATATTCAATACATAATGTAAAGCAATATGTACATTTCAGTTTAAATGTTGATTCACATATCACAGTATTAAAAATATTTGCTAATGTTTGCAGCTGCTTACAACACATAAATGTTTGTAATTGCAAAATATTGCCTTGAACACCGCATTTATTTATATAATTAAATTAAATTATTTTACACCCATATTAATAAACAATGGTAGACAGTTTTTACCATTGTTTAAGTGTTCATGGCCATTGTTTTAGCTCGTAATTTTGAAACCTTTTCCCAACCAAGCTTAGCAACTGTCTTCTATGATTAAACAAGTATTTAAAAAGTTATTAACCTTACCCATCCCACGTAAGTCTATATTTTACACTCAAATCCTGTCTCACCGTGTAGATTTTTATCTACTAAACTGATTTAGAAATTCATTTATTTACTATCATCGACAGAATTCGAATGAATTTTGTGATCATCCCCATATTTATTTATTGTATACGTATAAATCCAGGTGCGGATTCAGATTATAAAGTTACTCTTTAATGTGTTATACGTGTTAGTCTTCGTGTAAGCATAAGTTTATGTGCATTTGACTGTGGGGGGTTATGGTCCCCGCAACAAATTTTGGAGTCCGCATCTGGTTATATTTTTTTTTTGTGTTTAGTACATTTATTTAGTTATAATTTGTAGTTTTTATACGCGCGTCGCCTTTTGACGCTGTGGTGTAATCGCGATTTTATTGTAAATAAACAATAAATAAGGTGTTCAAATAATCGGCGAATACTCTTAGATGTAATCTCATTATAGTTTTGTATCTGTTTTGAATGCGTAACGCGTAATTTTGGAGAAACCCCAATATAATCTATGTATGTATGTATGTATGTTTAGTATAGTGTAGGATGTCGTCCGGTGTATAGTGTAGTGCCGTGCTGGGGGATGTGATTATCACGCTATCGATATCGATAAATTATTTATCTCGTTTCTAGTATCGTTAAAAGTACAGGGTGTTGTGGGAAAGCGAAGGGAGTAACTAATTATTTTTGTATAATATATTAAAGCACTTTTCTTGTGTGCATATTTTATTTCATCGACTATGAAGTCTAGTTTTGGACGGCGAATTTAACGTAATGTCGGGCACAATATCTTAATGTGTTGATATTTAGTTTGCATTGACTATCTTGTACTTTATTTTAGGTATAATAATTGAGATTAAAATAATACTAAGGTAGGTACATAAAGGTTTTACATCAAACAAAGGCGATCAAACCTCTAAAACTTTTTCAGGAGGCAGCTAAGAGATAATTAGTAATAGTATTATCAGTCGTTATAGGTAGCGTGGTAACTCCCCTGGTTACATTAGGACGCATATATTTACGCGTCAGTACGTGCGATTTTTAAACGGAACAATTTGGTGTCGACGGCGCTTCGTTCAAGCACCGCCATTAGTGTTACGCAAGTCTCTAGTACCAAAATTTATTTTTATATAATTTAAAGGTACTCTTATATACGGATCTCATTATATTTTAATTGAATGTATGTATAAAGGATTACGCACAAAAATGTTTTTTCATTGGGTGATATTTAAATAATTCTATGATGCTAGATTTTGTAATTTATTGTACTTATTTTAGTGTAAATTTGCAGATTTATTGTTTGGCTACGACTAAGCTTTAATCTACTTACAATATGTACTGATTTATGTTTTGAAAGAACGAGTTACAGGGATGTATTAAGAAAAGGGAAGAAGGCATTATAGCCCCCATTACACACAATTAATGTATGTAATAAAATCACATGGGGGAATTAGGAGCTGTAGAAATTAATAGCTAAAGGTAATACAAATGGATTTTCTTCTCTTAGAATTTTGAATTATTTTGTTACCGCAAATAGAAAATTTTATAATGGATTGTAAAGGTCTATTATGTTTTTGATTTTATTTTAAGTGCCAATGTGATCCAACTAGCTTATAAATATTCACATAGATGTCATTAAAATAAACCACAAAATATAAAGCCAAAATAAACATGTTCACTTGCTAAGCCATTGAAACTTCACGAACTCTTGAATTTATCAATATTTTCTTCTATAGCACATAAGCACTAAACACCATCATGCACAGTGGTTGCCAAATAAAAAATGATATATTTTTTTTGTTTTGAAGAATATAAATCTAAAATATTTCGGTTAATTGTAAAAAAAAATTAACTGTATGAAAATAAATAAAGTCATGACGTGCGGAGGTCACCGAGCGGAGTCGTACGTAGTCGAAAGTAATTACATTGAGGTGCCATACTCGCTATCACTTGTGGCTTCCTGAAAATACTCTGATGGTAAATGACAAATTTTAAATATTTATAATATTTGGTTTATTTAGATTTTTTCACTATTCCAGGCGTAGAGATTTATCCGAAAAGTGAATTATAAAAATTAGAATTGTCTCTCTAAAAGTACATTAAATTCACCATTCATTATCCTACTTCTTTACCACAAATTCTTGGCAATTTGACTATCGAAACACTATCCAGAAAAAGAAATCTATGAAATAGAGGAAAAAAAGCAGGAATAAGGTAATCCTGTTTATAATAAGTAAAATTATCAACTTTCTGATTGTCAGTTTAGTTGTAAGATGATCTAGTCGTTAGTATAAATGTGATGTTCCCTTCGTTGGCGTATTGCGATCGTTGTTACACGTTTGTTTGTAGGACTGATTGAGTTTATCATTTTGTAACTGATGCTTGATTATAATAAACTGTGTAACTGTGACGTGTTTTCTTTATTACCTTTTTGGTGATTTGATTTTTTAATTAAAAAAATGTAAGAATAGTAAGTTATTGAATTTTGTGTTTTACCTACCAAGGCTTCGCTTGTAAAAAAATTGTAAAAGGTTTGTCAAAAAGTTTAAAATTTCAATTTAACTTTTTATGGATAGGTTTGCGTCAAATCTTTCCGTAGTATTGTAACACTCTTTGGTCAAATCTTTCAGGAGTCTACAGCCAGATAGATATTTTCATTTGCGAATTCTATATTTATTATTTATGGGTTTTTAGAAACATTTATTTTTTCTAGAAATAGGAATTTAAAATTCATATTTTCATTTTATGTTTGAAAGAGTAAAGTTGCAGACTAGAATTTTATTGAAATCGATTAAATATAAAATAAAAATAAAGCACCTATTGTCTGATACAGGTAAAACAAAAACATTTTTATAGAATCTATTATAGTCTGTCGGTAGTTTAACACCTTGTAGTTAAGGTGTTAAAACCTGCCATTGTGGCCCATGTAATATTGTGTGTCGGTCCGGGATCAACCTGTGTATATCCGGTTCCTACAGGCCGGCGTAATAGTGGCGACTATATATCAGCCCTGTATATACCGTCCCACTGCTGAGCACGGGCTTCCTCTACCACTGAAAGGGATTAGGCCTTAGTCCACCACGCTGGCCTAGTGCGGATTGGTAGACTTCACACACCTTCGAAATTCCTATAGAGAACTTCTCAGATGTGCAGGTTTCCTCACGATGTTTTCCTTCACCGTTAAAGCGAACGATAAATTCACAAAGAATACACACATGATTTTTTAGAAAAGTCAGAGGTGTTTGCCCTAGGGTTTGAACCTGCGAACATTCGTCTTGGCAGTCCGTTCCACACCCAACTAGGCTATCGCCGCTTAATAGTGGCGACTGCCGAGAGGTAATCATCTCTCGTCAGTCGACACTGTATTGGAAGCCTCTCCTTTCCCTCAGGTACATTGAGATCACTGCCGTGCCTGTATTAAAAACATAAAGGATATTTTTGGATTTTTTATAAATGACAGTACGTTGGAAGGTTAAAACAATAAATATAAGCTCATATATTATATTTCATTAACATTTAAGTACATAAGTGAAATAAATATATGTTATCTAAATTACACATGTATGCTAACACACAACAGAAAGTGGTGCAAAGTGTAGTTAAAAAATTAATACATACGTTATTTGGTACTTAATATGGGCCAGTGTATTTCGATATATTAAGTCAATACATTATGATAATATAGGGGTTAAATAAAAACAAATTCATAATTTTTGTACTTGTACTATCGAATTACACCAACAAATTATTAAATATTTTTTACTTTTTTTTTTATTATTTACAAAAGATAGTATACATAAAATTGATATTACATGCATAAGAGAAATTCATAATACCAAGTTTTTGTTTTGATTTTGGAATCCTAATAATTGTTTGGATTATTTCAATTACCACTACTGAACATGGAATGTTGAATTTAAATACTTTTTATTATTTTTTAAATCTCCAATAATACCAGTTTTACCTTAAATCAAAATTTTCATAAAAAGTTTTATTTGTTCACCAATTTAATTAAGTGTATACAACTGTCAATTAATATAATTTAGAATAAATTATTCAAATAGGTATATTTAGAGTACAAGAAAAAACATTCATAACTAGATTAATTGCAGACTGGGACCCCCAGACCGAGTGTTAAATACGGCCCTGTTCTAAAAATGCATTACTTCGCAGTTCATAGGAAATGTACGCACATAGCTGTCTTTATTATAATACCCTTTTACAATAAAATAAAACCTTTCATTCTTCAAATAGCACTAATAGAGACAAAAAATATGACTAGCTGTCAAATATAACTACAAATAGCTAAATAAACCAAACGATTGGAGTATGTACCAAAGCTTTCAGTAAACGATCCCGATCGCTTTTTTCAAACCCTCTCAAAAACGGACCAATCAATAGTTCTTTTGACATGCTCACAAATAACTAATTATGATTGGTTTATTTTTGGAATCGGTTCGAAATTTAAAATTGTTGGATCATTTATTGAAAACCGCCGTTAGATATTTTATGAAAATTTAAAGACCATAAGACATACATATAGGCGAGACCATTTTATATTTAGCGTAAGAAGAGCGAGGACGACTTATTTCTATAATAAAAATCCATAATATTTTTTTTATTTCTTCCAAAACATTAAAATTTCATACATAGTTTCATTACAATGTAGTTTTTAGCCGTACTTAAAGAAATAAGGATCATTATGGAATCAAGAAAAATATTTTTAATGTATTAAAATTATACATTCTTCAATAAAATATTCAGTATCAGGTCGTTCTTGCATTAATGTCTTCAATAGCATTGTAAAATAAATTTATAATTCTATAAAACAAATACACATCTATTTTGAAGAGGTAGAAAAACTAAATAATTATAACTTTAAAACTTTAAATAAGTCACAGATTTATTCTACACAAAATAAAACTGAAAAATCTGTGGACAATCCAATTTTGGTCTAAAACGTCTGGAATTCTCAATAAGATTCGCCGTAAATTGTGATAAGTTACGTATATTTATATTCTGAAATAGTTTTACATACTCACTACTTATACATATAACATTGTTCTAAGCCTTAACAAAACTGGTATAAATATCATCTAAAAGCCGCACTTCATCATTCATAAGTCGATTACGTTTCATAATAAATAAATACACCATCACACCTTCCATACGTGATACAAGCCTTGCGTCATGGATCGCGATGCAGAAGTGAATGTTGAAATAATTTGTACCAATACTCATAAATTTCATTATAAGTCAATAATTTAATTTTGACTAAGCATGATCAAATGTTTATTATACAACTAGACTACTTAAAATATTTATCTAATTCCAAACCAATTTCAAATACACATTATGGGTAATCGAATTTGCAAAAATAATTTTACTGATCATGCCCTAGGTTTATACCTTAAAAATAAAATCGTAATAATTATTGACATTTTACTTTCTTCCAGACTATGCACAGGATGTAGGGAAGAAGAATTAGTGGAATTTTTATGTTAAGTAATTAAAAAAAAACCAAAGTGTAATGTCTTTGCAACATGATGCTGTTTGATTGATTTTTGTATCGTAAGCTGAGTGATTTTTATCTAAACATTACTTTTAATTACCCCCATAATAGAGTCTTGGATACGGGCCTGTATAATATTCAGTAAAAGTTAACTTATTTTAACGAAAACTATGTCATGTTACGTGCAGAAGAATATTTATAAATACATATAAATAATTCAGATAGTCTGTGTATTCACTATTTATTTCCTACAATGAAATGCAAGATCTGTTAATTACATCCATAAATGTCAAATTGACAGATAACTGACAAAGGTATTTATCATTACGGCCAGAGGATGAGATCACGTATAAACAAAGTAGACCGGCACAGGTAGAAAACCTCAGCTCCTTACTAATCCAATGAAACCTTAGCGGATTCCATCTTCCCGAGCAATCGAACCAATAACGGACTTAATATAAAAGTCTTTTTATATCCTCAGATAAGCAAATCGACCCCCCAAATTATTTCCCGAATCCGCTACTGCTCATAACATCAGAATATATTAGAAGATAAAATCTACAATTGGTTCGGTTTGTAAGGTAAGTAAAGTAGAAAAATAAACTTACTAATGTGGTAGTGTGGTACCTATTTTAGTTATCGACAAACAACTTAACTCATCGATTGTATATGTCAGCGGGGTAGCTAGCTACATATGTACCGAACGATTGGTAGATCAGCCCCCTTAGAACGTAAAAAAAACGCGACTCATAAGTCGATGTTTAATTTTGATGTTTGTGATCGAGAGACCAATGCCATCAGTCATGTGTTAGTCTCTCAACCAAACACAATGAAACGACACATGTTTTTTTCCGCCACATTCTAAGCGCACTGGCAACTTTCGTCTCACGCGCTCAGGCAAGCCCCGTATACTGGATCAAGTTATTTGACGACATCTATAATGTACGCTAGATGGTGTTTAGTTCCTTACGATCATACCCGCTGTATCTCGAACAATTTCACATCCGTGTCGTACCATATGGGAGGGTCCACGTTTCTGTACAGAAAAGAAATTCAATATTATATTAAAACGAAAAAAAAATGCGTTAATCTTGAACATTTATTTTTTTGTTTGTATGTGAAAAATTTTATATACTTTCTTTAACCACTGATCCGATTTTGAAAACTATTTGTCTAATAGGAAACTGAACTAAACCAACCAAACGTATTACAAACCTACGCCGTAAAAAAAATGATTCGTGACGGTTAGAACAGCTCTAGAAAAACAATTAAAATAAATATGTATGACTGAATCGATTTTGAAAATTCTTTCACTAATAGGAAGCTACATTGTTCTTGAGCTGCTGTTGTTATATTACTGGGGTACATATAGTCTCCTTTTTATTCCGGTTTTTGCCACTTGCCAAAGGTATTGTAGTACATTATATAGTACTGACCGTATGTATATAACGCCCCACAAGTAGGTGCGGAACCAGGCCGCGGTGCCGGCGTTGGCCTGGTACTTGCGGATGAGGATGGGGTGCGGCACCGGCAGCAGCCCCACCAGCGTGCCGTGCTGCAGGAAGCGCAGGATCTCCGACTCGTCCGTCAGCCCCCTGCGACAAACAACATTCATGCACTTCTATATATTTTTTTTTTTTATATGGGCGTGGAAATTTGATTCCACTATACTTGATGGTAAGCGGAGTTGGTTCTGAATTTATTTATTTATAATTATAATTCAATGAAAGTTTACAGCACTTAGCCAAAACACTTACATCTAACAATATAATCTAACTCTAAATCTAACAATATTATGACAGCGATAACAATAAAATAAAATTCAAACAAATAACAAAATAACTAAAACTATTTCCAACACTTAACTTACTAAGGAACATTTTGAAGCGTTTCTAAATATAACTTAATACTATTGTAAACATGAATAGAATATTGATTGGCAAAAAACGATTATTCCTCGTCAATTGACATCATTATGTCGGTATGTTTGCAGTTAATATCACTTACTGAGATATTTTTGCGGGTTAACTGGTACTTCCTAGTACCGTGTTTGTTATCAGGTTCAATATAACCACATTGTCGTACAATTATAAAATTCAAAATTACTAAATTATACGTCTTATATCGGCGTATGTCTCATATACAGCATGTTTCAAAATGTGGGTATCAACTGGGACTCCATAGTACTATTTGAATATATCGATATATTAGACACTAACTTGTCGATGCATATCTTCTCGACCTGCGGCACCAGCACCTGCAGCAGGCGCATGATGGTCTGCAGCGGCAGCTTGGAGCGCCAGCTGGCGACCCACTCCGCGCTCGGCCGCCACTCGCCGCCGCCCTCCTCGCGCCGCAGCCCCCCGCTGCTCACCGTTATACTGTCCCTCTGCGGAATGTTTACATATTAGGATATCAGATTTACTTTCAATCCGATTGGTGGATAACATGATGAAAATCCATCCATAATAATTTGTTACAATGAGTTCCATATCGTGGTCAGACGGTAAAAAATAAATTCTTACAAAAAATATTTTAACTGCTATAATATTTCGTTGACATTGGAGACATCTTTTCTTCTCTCATTTCCCAATTATCATTCCTCTCAAAATATTGATAATGCATATCCGTCCATATACCTTCGATAGTATAACAGAAAAGTAAAATATTAAAACCGCGATAAAATTCGTAAAATAGTTCAATTTAAAAGTATAACAGTTGATAGAAGTCTCCAGTATGCGAGTACTCACATGCGCGACAGTCCTGGGCTTGTCGTCGTCGTCGTCGGCGGTGTTGTGCGGCGCGTCCTCGCCGTCGGGCCCGCCGCGCCGTGGCAGCAGGCGCGCGCTCGTGTCGGGGCCGGGGGGCGCGGGGGCGGAGGCCGGGGGCGCCGCCGCCGGCTCCGGGGATGCGCGCGGGGGGTGCGCCGACTCGCGCTCCGTCATCGCGGCGATGGCTGCACAGGGGAAGCAGGGGACTTAACAACACACGAGAATGATGATTGATATTCAAATAATAATCGATCGATTGTATGATTTATCCAACACTAATTAAATTAAACTAATGCTATGATCATTGTGTAACACGTTACTTAAAGTGCACGCAGCATGACAGAAACAGGGTGTTCTACAGTTAGATGATTTAAGATATCCTCAGCCGCTGAGTTCTTAGCGATGAAAGCATTACCTAATTACTATATTTAATGCATAGCTTATGATGAACTCGAAATCAAAACAATAATTTTAAATATCCAACCTTGAACAAGTACAAAGCAGAATACACGGATACAAATGAGTGACTGACCTGGCGTTTCTGGCAGCGTGGCGTTGAGTGTACCTGGCTCGGCGGGCTGCGCCGGCCGCGAGCCCTCCATCGGCGTCTCCGCCACCGACTCCGAGCTGCGCGACCTGCACGCAATACATTCGTTATTATATACTATGTTAGGAAAACACAACACTTTATTTATACTAGACATGTATGGTAAGTTTTAAATGATCCCTGCTTTATGTTTGTCATTTATTTTATTAACTTCCTAAAACATACTGTATAATACATAGCATAGAAAGTTTATTTAATTTTTTTAAAGTAGTCCAGTACCAGTATTTTTTTTTATCTAGACTTGGATTCACCTTACTATTTATAATTAGTTCCAAAAAATATCAGCAGGTGTCTGCTCATTCAATAGGATGGTGGTGTGGCTTTGTGCATATCGTGTGTGTGTGTGTGTGTGTGAGTGAGTGAGTGTGTATGTGTGTGTGTGTGTGTGTGTGTGTGTGTGTGTGTGTGTGTGTGTGTGTGTGTGTGTGTGTGTGTGTGTGTGTGTGTGAGTGTGAGTGTGTGTGTGTGTATGTGCGTACCTGTGCAGCGCGGCGGTGTTGAGGAAGGCGGCGCCCTTGGCGGCCTGCAGCGAGCGCGCGATGGCAGTGTGTTCGTGCGGCAGGTTGGCGAGTGCGTGGAACACCGCGCGCTTGCGGATGATTGTGTACACCAGGTTCGAGTTACCTGACGACACACTATTACTTCATATACCACTCCACAACAATTTAACATATGCGGCATTCCACGTGGAGCGGGCACGCAAAAAAATTCGATGTCTCAGACTTTCGTAATATTTGATTATATTATACCTGTATACGTCCTCGATCCAGATTCAAAATATTTTTAACGTATAAAGTCAGGTTAGCGAGTTAAAGGACTTTGAAGTTTTGACTGGGCGGCTAGTATACGCCACTTCGAATCCCATTATCAAGTTTTTAAATGTTACAATAAAATAAATAATGCAATGAAATAAATACTTCATTTAATGAGCTTTTTTTATTGCATTTTTGTAATTTGAAAAAAAGATTTTTTCTTCGAAAAAAATGTGTTTTAAAGTTTCAATCTTGAATTTCACAAAGTTGGCATATTTTTTTTTCTAAAAATAGCTACTATTGTATAGATGATCCCTGCGAAGTTTCACAATGGGCTGAGAAGTCGTTTAGGAGCTAGACCGGTTACAGTGCCGAGGCACGGCGGTCGCCAGAAAGAGCGAACTAGTAAAAACGTATAATTAAACTAAATACTTTAGATCAGAGTTTTCTATCATGTTTTGCAATGCTCTAAGGATTCAATTACATCTGATTATAACATAAAAAATATATATTTACATTACTGACGGTGCACCACAACATTTGAAACTTGGCAAGGATTATCTATATGCAATATTGCTATTTTTAGTAGAAAATAGTAATGATATAAATATGCCAACTTAGTGAAATTCAAGTTTGAAACTTTAAAACCCATTTTTTTTTCGAAGAAAAAAAATATTTTTTCAAATTCCAAAAATGCAATAAAAAAAGCTCATTAAATGAAGTATTTATTTCATTGCTTTATTTATTTTATTGTAACATTTAAAAACTTGATAATGGGATTCGAAGTGGCGTATACCAGCCGGCCAATCAAAACTTCAAAGTCCTTTAACTCGCTAACCACTGACCAGACTTTATACTTTAAAAAAATTGTATCTGGATCGAGGACACATACATGTATAACATAATCAAATATTTCAAAAATCGGAGACATCGAATTTTTTGCGTGCCCGCTTCACGTGGAATGTCCCATATTCAATATTTCATCATGGACATACAATGCCCCATATCAAAACGTAAAAGCAGAAGATCCTAATCGGAGCTGTATATTAGTCGAGTAACTCAGAGTTCATTTTATATTATCCATCTGTAGAAAAGCATATCAATCAAAAACCAATCAATACTATTATGCGGTAAAATTTGGACAAATCCATTGACACATGCGGAAATGTAATTTTTTATAAACCAGCTAAAACCAGACCTGAGCTAATGCCCCACCTAATGGTAAACTTCTTAAACAAATCTAATCTAATAGAACTTATCGCCTCCATAACTTCAAGGTATGGGAATATTACTAAAGTACTAACCGTCAAATTGATACTGTATCATGTTGTTGAACATCTCGAGCAGGAAGAACACGAGGTGGTGATGGTGCGGCTGCGAGAACAGGAACCACGGCGTGCTGAACGCCTCGAGGAGATGCAGGAGCTTCGTGGACGCCACCATCGAGAGCGTCTTCAGGTATGGGGACACTGTGCGGACACCAAAGAGTTTTTAGAAGCTGATCATGTTGGAAATCAGTATGAAGTTAGTCACGAGTAGGATAACTGCTTCTGTGTGAATTTTGAGTGAATGATGAATTCTGAGTTTTGTGACTGATTTGAGGCTGGATATACTATTATTCTCTGAAAGAATTCGACCGATAAGAGTCAACTTTTATACCTATATCTCTACATTTATTGTAAATAAAAAATATGATTACAAGATCCAAAAGATAATGGCTTCTTGATTAAATATCAATTCAAGAGTTACCAACAACATCCTTACCATTAACAAGTATAGTGAGCAGACAGTCAAACAGCGGCTGCAGGCGCTGGTGCCCCGTGGTGATGATCTTGTGAAACACCACCACGAGCAGGTCGGCGTGCGTGCCCGTGAACACCGGGATGTCCATGGGCACGGCGGCCGCGTACGGCTTGTTCAGCCGCACGCCCAGGTTGCGCTCCCCGGACAGGAGCAGCAGGATGAACACGCCGATGTGCATCAGGCCCACGCGAGCTGGAGAAAAACGGTTGTTTTAGGCCAAGGAATTAAATGTATACAGTCTCATTTGTGTTTAAATATAAATAGTTTGTACACAGATATAATAAGTTGTATATAAAAATATATTTATTAATTTCCGAAATATTTTTTTAAAGTTAGTACAGAATTTTAATCAGGGTCTACTGACGATAAAAGACATTACGATGTCGATTCCTTTAATTTAAAACCGAATAGTTTTGGTTGTTACTCACACTGGTCTGCGCGTGAGTCGTTCAGGTGGTACAGTATCGGCACCAGCACTTCCAACACGTCGCTACTCTTCAGAACGTAATACATGAATTTCTGACAACAAACAAGTATACGATACATAGTCTTTTTTCTCTGAATACTACAATCTAGTGATATAAAAATAAGAAAAAGTTATGTAACAAGCTTAGCCAGTGCACAGTTAGGGATCCAGGCAAAATAGTAAAAAACGTACTATACTATGGTCTTTTACAGTTCACGTCGACCGTATTTACAAAAATTTACAGTAGTGGGAACAGTATTGAATTTTTTATCATCCAGGCCTGGACACTTTCTATGCTCACCTCCCCGCTCTTAGCTACTCTATCCTTGCTACTATAATTTAAAAAATCTTCTAACCAACCTTGTTATAATCACACATCTTCCAGAACAGCACTAGCAGTTCCTGATGCAGGTTGACCTTCTTGGCGGAGTTGGGTAGGTAGGTCTGCGTGAGTGGGTTGTTCAGCAGCCGCGTGACACCACGGAGTGCGAACTGGAAGTCCTCGTCGCGATGGATCCGGGACAGGTAGTTGATGAACAGGTTGTCTGGAAGGCTCTGGGGAAGAAGTATCATGTATCAAGTTCCTTCGTTCCATGCCTTAGTTCTTCAGACTGTCAAAGGACCTTAATTATTTCCCCGCGAAAAAAAATTAAATTACGACTACTCAGTTACAGGCAACATGAAGTTTGTCACAAGTGACAACAGAGCCAATGATATTGGAAACTAGCAGATAATTAATAGAGTGTTGTAACTAACTTCAAATCGGTCAAGACATAGCAGCCGTACTGTATGAAGATTCTTATGGTGTAATATCTTTCTTTGTGAAAGTTTGTCTATGTTCACGAGCATTATTTTCGTTTGCAGATCATTGAAGCTAGTGAGTTATTACACAACATCTAATGTTCCAGGAAGAGAAACGCGCTGTACATCTGTGCAATTCCATAAGACTGGGAAATTAAAATATAACTATTTTTTATTTATTTTTGTCCGCAAAAATTTTTTATTAAATTTAATGTCAAATATTCGCGTAAACATAAAAAATCATTAAGACTCGGAAAAAAGATTTTTTTCGGTAGTTTAATATCTAACTGAAATTTGACCAAACAACATGTACATCACACTTACCTCATCTGATTCTTCGTTGACAACATTGCTTGTATCATGGTCTAACGTCACTATCAGAATTTGTAGCGCCACCTGCCGGCAATAACGAGAAGATAAGGCATTCAATTGCAACAAACTTCGTGCAGTTAAAAACTGCGATTGAAACAAAATAAGTACAGTAGGTAACTCCGTTTGCAGTTAACTTCACATAGCAAATTAAATCTGCACATAACTTCATGCAATTAAAATATCAATAGTGCATTCAGTTACATGTTTCAGTGGAATGACAAACAACACTTTGTAATTCAAGGTGTTGGATGATGTTTCTACTGTTTATGGGCGGTCGTATCGCTTACCATCAGGCGAACGTCAAGCTCGTCTCGTAATTCAAAGGAATATCAAAAATCTTTTGAATGTTATCACACATTAAGTATTTAAATTTGTCATTTATATATACATATTAAAGATAAAATACCTCGACCAATGGTTCCAACGTGTCCGCAAATAGCAGATGGTTGTACGGCAAGCCGAGTCCCACGGGATCGTAGGAACATACAGTATTGAGGAGAGATGTAAACAGCGGCAGGGCATGACGGTTCTCGGGGCTTGTGAAATATCTGCAAGTCAATTAGGTATTAACAAGAGTTCTATGGGAAATCTTCGACTATGTGACTGGGGGCAATGTTGACCATTAAGGAGACCCGATTATCTGATGTTAATAATAATAATATCAGCCCTGTATTATATATTTGCCCACTGCTGAGCACGGGCCTCCTCTACTACTGAGAGGGATTAGGCCTTAGTCCACCACGCTGGCCTAGTGCGGATTGGTACACTTCACACACCTTCGAAATTCCTATAGAGAACTTCTCAGATGTGCAGGTTTCCTCATGATGTTTTCCTTCACCATTAAAGCGAACGATAAATTCACAAAGAATACACACATGATTTTTAGAAGTCAGAGGTGTGTGCCCTTGGGATTTGAATCTGCGGACATTCGTCTCGGTAGTCCGTTCCACACCCAACTAGGCTATCGCCGCTTATTATCTGGTGTCACCAGGTCATAATCAGGTGTCAGGTCTGTCTGGAAGTGTTTAAAGCTCATGTTGACGGGCACGTGTACGCACGCGATCCACTTGTTGTGGTGTGTGGCGGCGTGGTGCGGCGGCTTGTACACGGTCTCGCTGAAGCAGGTGAGCAGCAGGCGCAGCAGCTCCGCGCGCGCCGCCTCGTGCGCCGCCACGCGCGCCGCCGACCGCGCGAACCCCACGCCGCCCGCCCAGATGTACTCGCAGCTGTCCAGCGACGACAGCTCTTCGGCACGCTCCTGCACCACCACACGACATACAGAGCCGAGGTCGAGTGACCTCGGTTGCTTCTCGTACCTACTCTGATATCTATAAATCTTTGCGGATCAAAAACAAATACCATGCCTCTGTTCCCGAGAGGCTAGCCAGAGATGCAACTACGAAATCCACTTTTCATGTCATCACATGTAAATATTAATATTATTTTTGAGTGTCATAGGATATTTCGCGTACACAAAACGATTAAGAACACTATTATAATATACTATAAATTAATGGAGGAGTAGTCCCAACTTCTAAGTAGCAATCAAAAATCACCAAAGGGGTCAGGAGTGGGTGAAAAACAGCGCCTACTGGGTTTTAGACCTTAGACAGCAGTTAAAGCTGATCTACTTAATTATTAAATTTTTTTGTTACTTTATTTTTTATTGTAATTACGCAATTACATTGTTGTATTACGAAGAACATTGATTGATGCCTTTCCTCCTATATAAAACAGTATTTAAAATATGATACTATTTACAACTGGGACATGACCTTGATATCTAAACAGGATTAACACATCCGGTACAGACATGCATTTTGATTAAAGGATTCGCAGTTAATATTTTACGTTGTCATATGTTCGGACTAAAAAGAAGAGTACCTCTAAAGAAGAATATACTTTAAAAAGTATAAATTTTTACGTAATAAAAACGAGATCAATTTTAAATGCATAAATTTCATGTCAATACATTTTTTATTTATTAGAAATCAGTACGACTAAGATAAATATCTGTAACAGAAGATTATTTCTATGTTCAACATGACCGATAATAGTTTTTATCTTTACGTATTTATATCAAACCACAGAATATGAATTAAATTTATACATTTGTGTAAAATAAATTCAGGAATTCTAAATATTGCGCTCTATCTAAATAACTATCGTGTATTTAACTATTTGCTTTTATTATATCACAGTAAACTAACTAGACTGCACCTGAGGTATTCGCAATAATAAGTCGTCAAAGACAACCAGTGGATAGCATGGATGGGGTGGTGAGGTTGAGGGTTCGCCCCAAGCCGCACTTTAAGAGAGGCAGCATTATATAAATGAAAAATATGTATCTTGTATTAGTTTTTATGTAGAGTACCCGAGACTAATTTTTATTTTGTTAAAATGGCCTTGGGTGGCAAACATTGACTTCGCCACGGGCGGCAAGAACCCAGGTTAAGCCACTAACCAGATCTAATGAGACTTGCCACAATTACGGTGGTCTGTGTAACCGATCTACAGTTGCAAAATTTGTCATTAAGGAGTTACCATTAATTAAATGACCGACATTACTGAAAGAAACTGAATTATGGTTGATTATAATATCGGTATCGGCGTAGGCAGAACATCTACCCTATCTATAATTAACAGTCAAAATACAGTGGATGGTATTTATACGTATTATTTGGCGGGCAGTTTAACTATAACAGTGACCACCACTTATCAGATGCACTGTCTCTTCATTCGCCTTCAATATAAATAATACAATTAATATCGTAAATGCTTCAGATCATCTATAAATGGCTCAATTTTTATTTTTAGATGAAAATTTAACTATATATTTTTTTTTAATATAGGTGCATATTTTATTTTTGAGTTAATTACCTATACACATTTTTTTATCCGCCCCTGTTTTAAGTTTGGAATAACGACTATGCGTTTGTTGGATCATAAAGTCCAAAAAACCTAAATCGTAAACAATTACCATTCTATACAGTCAATACGTCACACGCCCTTGTATCGAGACAGTGCGAGCAAACAATCCACAGCACTTAAATGATAACGTTTCCATAGCACTGTTATCACTAATCAATAGTTATTACTCACCGGGCCGGAGCGCTTCGTGCTGACCACCGTGAAGTCAGGACAGAACAGGAGATCCTGGAGAATAAATATATTAGTATAATATATGTACATATATTTTTCGCAGGTCGACCAATATGGATTGCGGGCTCCATACACGCAACTCGACCTTGATAGTATGTATTAGAGATGTAATAAAGATGAATGATGATTAGCATTTGACGGTAACCAGATATAAATTATTTAACATTAAAAAAACAATACAGAATTTTTACCGAAAAGTAATAGAACATTCAGAAACTGATATTTTATTTTCATGATTGAGGAAGTTGTTACGGAATTGCTGTAAAACCTTGAACAATGCTAAATCATATTTTCACATTGTAAAGACTTAGGCTGATATTTTTTGTAGATGATTACTGCAGTAAATTAAAACAGTATCAATGAAATAAATGCAATATAATTTTGTATTTTTTTTTATTTGTAAAAAATGATTTGTTTTTAATGTATGTGATAACTATTAGAAAAAAACTCACATTAGAAAAACCTAAATGTTCATGCTTAGTTAGTATTAATTAAAATTTCAGGTCTTATACAGAAAATATTGTTTTTTTTAAATCAATTTTAATTAATAATGTTAAAACGACTTACACAAATAGCGTTGATGAGAGACTGAGCTAGCGGCACGGACTCATTCTCAGCTGCGGCGGGTAGTGATGACCAGAAGAAACCGTGCCATTCAGGCTCCTCCAACATGTAGGGCAGCACTCGGGTGAGGAGGCGGGCACAGTTTAAAGCTAGAAAATAGCTAACTTTGAAGCTAAATTCTGATATTAAAACCACCCTACAAAATGTGGTGTTACTCAATAATTATATCCACATAATTTGAGCTGAATTCTGATATTAAAGAAAAACTACAAAATGTGGTGTTACTCAATAAATATATCCACATATATAAAAAAAACAATAATTCATACATACTGAGGACGAAATGTCGAATTTTCTTGGTACTCCAAGCAATAACAGAACAGAATACTGTTTTATTATGTTTAGAACATTATAATTATTTTTGGGTGCCATGACCCCCATGGATATCTACTCAATCCATACCTGATGAATATGTTTACTAGTACTATATTATAGCCATATTACGAAATCTGTGTGAATGAAGAAGTACTATTTTTCTAGCAAACATATATGTTTCTGTATATAAAGATATATTATTATCTAGACTTTAATTATAATGCAAATACATCTATTATATTACATTAAGTAACAATATAAAAAAATCAAATGAGAGTAAGATATCTCATTATGAATATGTACCAAGGTGAGTAATCATTATTTATAGAGTATTATCACTTAGACAAGAGGACAGATTGCCATCAATAATGCCTTATTGTATGAATTTTAACAGGAAAAGACATTTGAACGAGTGTTCTTTGAAAAACTTTTCTTTGTTATTGTTATGACTTGGGCTTCGTAATTACAAGATACTGGAGTCTGAACATCCCTATTGTAAAAATAGGATTTTTTATCTATAACATTATAAAATATTGTTAATGCATTCCAATGATAAAGTTTGGTATAATGTGTTTAATTAACCTGTTTGTTGCTCTCTTTGAGTCCTGCAGCTGCTGTCGACAGTTTTCACCAATTTCTCGACAGCCTTGTACACGAGAGTCGCCAGGTTGTTCGGAGACTCCTCTCGTAATGCCCGTATCTCAGCCCCTGGCACTAGTGCGAACACATCTTGCACGTTGGTAACGCTCTCCGACCAAAATTGGTCCCAAAAACTATCGTCAGACGCATCAATAGGCTGAAACGAAAAATTCATCAATAATCGGGAACGATTGGTAAAAACAATAAATTTTTATAATGTAACAATCATCCAACCTGTGTTTTGGACGTCAGTTGCACTACTGCCTTTCTAAAGTTTAATTTTGTGTCAGCGTTACCCATTTTAAATGATTTTATTTAATTAAAAACATTAAATTCATTTCATGATACATTCACACAAAACAATGAAAATGTCACACTGACAAATGACAGTGGACGTGTCAAAGACAACAAATTTTAGTGCCAACCAATCATACCAGTCGGGGAAAAATAGGTTTTTCTTTTAAACATATGCACCTAGTCTGTGTAGTGATGTTGCCAGATTCTATAAACAAGTACAATAGCTGTATAAACTTTTATCTAGATCCAGTGAGCTTGCTTTATTCGAGTGCTAAAATAGGGGATAATTACATAAGAGATTTGTAGCAAAATAAAATACAATAAAGTGAAAAAAGATACAATAGAGTAATAGGTAATTAAATCGTTATAACTAATAATTAAAGAAGTGATGAATTCGGTTTCTACCATTGATATTTCTCAAAAATTGTCAAGGCTTAGTTTAATCAACATTACCATATTAGACCTTCAATTAAACTGTATATCTAGTATTCAAATCAATAATAATTATCAATAAAAGATATTATTAGTAATCAAATTGTATCAAATCATTCGAATTGATGATGAAAAATTGATAGCATTTAGCGTCGTTTGCAATTTGTGTATGTTTAACGCCGCTAATTTTTTAAAGATATACTCACATTGCGTAATAAATTATAATAAATTCATGGTATCCCCGGAGCACCACAAGCAACAATATTACTTGTTCGTTCAATTCATTGTTTTTAGTCTGTGTTTGATTGTCTCTACCTACGTCAGTTAGTGAAAAAAATAATCGAGAAGCATTTTGTCTGGGTTGGGAAAAATGGCTGCTGCGAATATTTTCCGAAGTGCTTTCGGTGGATTATTACGAAAATCCACAACATATAGAACACCGGTGACATGTCGGCTCTCAAGCGTAGCCCTGCAACAAAAAATCCACACAGTAAAAGCCGCCGTAAAACTATATAACATTCAGTCCCTACAAAACGGGGTAAGGGTCTTATCGATCAATACAATGTGATTTTTACGCAATAGGTTAAAAAACGGATAATTTATAGAAATTGTCTGCATAGTGCAGCATTTTATACTCAGTATTCATATATATATGTCCAGTTATTAGTATAACCTCAAAACATATTGCATAACAAAGTTATACAGTGTTGCTCCAACTGTTTAGGTGCCCTCTCCGCGAATACAACAGTACTCGACAGGAGCGCAGTCTAAACCCTCTATAGATGAGATCAAGGAGCGAGTGCTGAAAGTTTGCAGGGCTTACGACAAACTGAGTGGTAGTCAGGTACACATTTATTTTTTTAAACATTTTGTTTCAGAACGAGAGATTCGGCGTCCGCAAGTACAGTGGAGGCCCTCCCCTCACGTTAGAACTTATTAAAAGTAGGGTTCTCCTTGTACTCCAACTTTATGACAAAATTAATCCTGAAAAGGTAGTTCCAGATATATCTATCTTGTTTACTTTTCAATGTTCTGTTTTTCTTTTATCAGTTACAAGTAGAATGACTATGCTTAGCAGTATTGTTTGCTCAGAATCAATTTTTAATCATGTTTCTGTTTGTTTTAGCTGACTGTTGAAAGTCATTTCATGAATGACCTCGGTCTCGACTCACTGGACCATGTGGAGGTGATCATGGCCATGGAAGATGAGTTTGGTTTTGAAATCCCTGATGCCGATGCAGAAAGGCTGGTCCGACCCAAAGATATCATTCAATATGTAGCAGACAAGGAGGACATCTATGAATAAATAAAAAATAATGTGAACTATCTCTGTATTTTAGACCAGTTGTACAATTTGAAATAAGAAATGCAGCATAGACAAAATTGACAGTGTTTTTTTAATTTGCAGCTGGTCTAAGATGGCAAAGCATTCAGTTTAGGGTTTAGCTCCAATTTGTTTGATTTTGGCATTGTTCACATATGAATAATGTGAGATGTTAACCATCTGAGCCGATGTATAAAGTGTAAATTGCGTTTTTATTAATTATATGCCTGTTAGAGTAGATCATTTGTTTTTCATTTAACATTAATGATACATTTCGAATTTAGTAATATAGTAGTATTTTCTGGTGCAAATCTCTAAATTGTATGTATGTTTTGCAATAATTATAAAAATAAAATTGATCATTCCATCAACATTCTAAAATGAAGTTAATTATTAGTTTTTTCGTGAATTATACTTACATATGGAATACATTATAAATAAATTGTTATAACTTGTTCAAGCAAATGTGCAAAAATAGGCCAAGGTTGAATCTTGATATGTGATTTGTTTCATAATATAGTGTATTGTAGGTTTCTTCGTTTCAGTTGATAATAAGTAAGGAATCTTATTGTAAAACTGAATGAGTTTAAGTATTGGCATTCAACATGGATTAAGCTTTAAATTTGTATCTTGAAAAATTCGGTAAATACATTCATAAATATACAGACAATGTCGGTGTAGGTATATTTTACGAAATATAACTTATTTAGTTTTGCCTGGTCATGGTATTCAGAAAACATGAAGTGTTCTAAACCAAAAATCTCGACATAAGTTATTTTCATTATTTCTCTTTTAGTATTCATATAATTTATTGAACAATTCAACAAAGTTTATAGGCTTCTAGCTGGAAAATACTTCTATGCGTAACAAATTAGAGCAAGAATATCTGAACAGCGAAGTTATAGGGATAGGAAGGGTGTGTAGTTAGGTCATAGTTCGATGAACTCTCCCGTGACGTCATAGGGCTGAGCCAATCGCCAAACATTGTACACGAATTCCTGACTAAATTTTAAAGTTGACTAGAAGCGAAATTTGAATTTTTCGACTATGGAGATCGAACGTATGCATCAATACCTAAGCTGTAAATTTTCTTACGACTTATATTTAGCAATGGAATAAAAAAAAGGTATGTTTTGCTTTACAAAAAATCCAACGATCTACGGGAATCATTTTAGATCGGGATAAATACCTTTTTAACGTTTATTCAGTTACTACGAAAACAGCAGTACCTATCTACTTAAGTATGAGATGTAAATCTAGCGACATCTCTCCGTATGTAATTGCCCTACTTGTTAATAACAAGAGGGGATTTAAAAAAAGATAGCTAAGAAATCGCATAAAAATTTTAACATTACGAAAATTCACTCAGATCCAGGTATTTACGGCATATACAATTAGGAAGCTATATACTCAACTGTCTCTTGAAGTGAGGATCTTATAGATTTACACCAGACCTTACAAGGTTTTAAAAAAAATTAAAGTTGGTAAATGTTTGGGTTTGAAAACATTTTTACGGGTATTTCTTTTATAATAAAACTACAGTATTAGTATAATATTTTATACAACTTTAATGATGAAATTTAAAGAGATGGGGCGAATCACAATCACCATAACGGGATCTCGTCACAGTTTCCAAAGTGACACAACTACGGTATTCTAGACATGCAGTAGGAATGTTTATACAAAAATACAACACATATTCACTGGAAACTAACAATTTTAACATTCTAATAAGAGAATCAACAATACAGACATCGCTGATCTTTTTGACTAGAGTGAAGTAGGTCATGCATGTCATGCCGTCAGTCATTCCTAAGGCACTGTACACCCGTTTAACCTGACGCTCTTTGAACTACTTAAATACGCAGTAAACGCGTTGCAGATGGATATTTCTCATTGTACATACTAATGAGCACGCAGAAAAAGCCAGTCGTCAGCATGTTAACAACGCCGTGTGCATAAACCTTTACTAATAGTGTTCACGGTTTGTACCTAACTTCACCCCATTAAATATATCAGCAATACCTTTCGTTACCCTGATAAAAAATAACACAGACAGCTACAATTTTGATAATTTCACAACAACCCCATCTCAGATAATTCGTTTAGAGTAACCGGTAGTACCTAGGCATACATTATGAGATATATATACAGACTAAGCTCGCGACATCTAAATGCACCGCACTGACACACACATGCATATTATCAGATATTTAGACATTAATATAACAGTATTTACACGGTTTCGAGCCTCGAAACGTGGGATGTCACATTACTGCGTGTTTTTGTCTCCGTATACGCATTTTGACTTCATAAATAAATGTCATTAAAATTGCTTATCGATATACAAAAATGTTTAACAATAAAATACACATAACCTTTACAGATCGTGAGTGAAGATGAAACAAAACACGATGCTAAACAAAGAAAATATATTTTTTTCTTCCATGTCAGTAAAAAAAAAATTTAGAGATGTAATTTTGAAAATACAAAGTGGATATTTACACCACTTTTCAAACATCGTTACTTAGGAAATTTATAATATATATGACCAGGGCTCCTATATAGACTACGTAGGCAAATCATTTATTAAATAGGGGAGTTTTCGGCCTTTTTATCCAAACGGCTATAAAAGCTGTCCTTTGATTAAAACGCCTGTACTTGCAAAAAGGCGGTTCTGCCCCGTGGATAGAATAGCCTCATGGCCTTAATGCAAATGATTTGCAAACAGTCATATATTAAAATGAAGAGAAAACGCAAAGAGATTATCATTTTACGAAATCACAAGGAATATAATTAAAAAAAAATATTTAATAAAAAATTTAGAAAAATATATTTCCAAGAAGAACCACGCGATAATGCAACATCTCATGTGTATATAAAATGAAAAAAGAAAACAAAATACTGATCTTTCAAGTTCATAGTCATTGTGTGACTAAACACTGTACAATATACACTGAGTACTACTCGTAACACGTTATTTACACAATAAATAACTTTAAAACGTTAATTACAACTAAAAAGTCTTCTGTGAAGCAATTTGCTCGTATAATAGAGGCCACATCATTGTTAAATTAGGTCACGCGCGTAATGAAAATATTACGTGATTTGTCCAAGTTACGGAAATACAACCACATTTAATTTAAATGTGGTAAATATATTGACCATTTTTAATTATTTGGCCGAGTCTAATATTGTATACGTACACCACCATGCCCAGGCCGGATCATGCGAATTTTCACTGACAGCATGTAACTTTCTACAGACAATGAAAAGCACACTGCCCTGCTGAAACTCGGCTTGAGCATGGACGCGCAATAAACTATTACAATTAGACGAAATGTGGCACGCGACGTATCAGCGTCACACAAAATAGAGTAGCTATGACACAGGCGTGACCCGGCGCTTACCGCGCGGCGTCGCCCCGGCGCTACCTGGCGCGCGTGCGCAGCCGCCCCGCCGAGCGCAGGCGCCGCGCCGCGCCCGGGTCCACGCGCGCCACCCGCACCACCGGCTGCAGCCAGCCGCCCAGCCCCGACAACACGCGCTTCTTCTTCACTTCCTTGTCTTCGTTAGATCGAGATTTCTTATCGTCCTTGTCAGACATCAGTTTTAAATCTTTTTCATCTATTTTAATAATTAAAGGAGATTTGTCTTTGTCCTTTTCGACGTCTACATCCATAGCACAATCCCGCGGCACGTTGTTGCTCTCTGTCAACGTTCTGTTCTCCTCAGAGGAAACCTCAACAGATTTCTCAATAATAGTCTTTTCGTTCTCAGTCTCTGATAGATGAACGTCGTGATCGCTGTTGGTGCTCTGCGTGGTATCGTCGTCGGGAGGCTCGGCGGACGACCGATCTTTATCGTACTCCGTGCTGCTGGTCCGCGAATCTTTCTTCTGCTTCCTTTTGTTCGGCCAGCCTGTTCGATTCTTCTTCTTGAATTTGCCACGTTTGTTCTTTGGCTTATCTACAGATTCTTTGATTTCGTTCCGTATGATGTCGCAGCCGTCACACTCCGACACTAGACTGGACACGTCGGGCACGTTAGTGGAGGTTGTCACCGCCGCCTCGCCCTCCATCACCTCGTCGGACATGTCATACTCCGCCGCATCTTCGAACACTTCGGACAGGAACTGCTGAAGTCTCTCCGAGGCTTCTTGGGTCTCTGAGATAACCGGTTCTACTTTCATATTACTGTGGGTGTCACTAATTGTGTCCTCGGAAGCTGTTGATTTTGTGTCTTCGGCATTTTTCCGCCTGTGTAAAAGGCCGGCGGAACCCAATATAGCTAGAGTAGACGCGTGTTCTCTTGGCGACTTCCTGGGATGACACTCCAGCGCCATGATGGCGGCTGTCCGTTTCCGGATTTTTTGTTTCTTCATACCCCGCGTGCCGTAAGACCGCGAAGGGCCCGGTTTTTCCTCCCGTTTGACCAGGTCGCTGAGAGGGCAGCAGTTTGGCTTCAATGGTGGTAGCTGTCCAACTTCATATGGTAACTTTGGTGATTTCGCATATAGGGCTGCAATAAAATGATTTTTTTATTTACTGTACCATAAGTTTGAAAACTAAAAGACACAAATTATTTTATTAATTATATCTGAATGAAAACAATATTTTTTTATTTCTGAAAATTCAACATAAAATTTGAATAATATACATAATTACAAACAATTGTTACACTCACCAAAGTACTGCGGGACATTTCTAATAAGCACTTTATCCTGGTCCTGCCTCTTAAATGTCTCATACCAGGGTTCACTGCATGGCACAGATTCAAAAGCAAACTCCAGTTGTTCTACAGCCGGAGTGTATTTCAACTTTCCGTCTTCCCATTTCATACACCTTTCCATGGGCTCCTCCCTCAAGGGACTCACTTCCGCTTCAGGCTGAGGAGTAGGAGTGGCTTCAGGGTCTTTTGGGGTTTCAACCACTTTTTCTTTGGGTTCTGTGGGTTTACATGGAGTCCTGCGTGTCCTTCTAGACACAGCTGGTACTCGTCGCTTCCGCCGCCGTTTGTCCTCAGGCCAGCTATCTTCTTCCGAGGACTCCTCTTTCAAGGCGAGTGGACGCGCTAGTCGCCGCCTCTCGATCGTCGGAGGTGGCGGTGGTGGTGACGGTTGCGTCACCTTCCGCCTCGTGACAGGCTCCTTCTCCTCGTCAGATGATGACGAGCTTGTCGAACTCGCGCGCTTGGGGAACATGAACTGCTCCGCCTCATCGCTTAGCACCGACAACTCAGACCGCCGCACTTTCCTGAACTTCACCACTAGAGGTTTAGTGCCATTGCATGTAGGCAAGGAGTCCTTCCGTTTCGCTTGAAACCCGCCGCTCGACCTCAATTTAGTACTCACAACCTTGTAGTACTGCCGGTCCTCCTGAGACTCATTCACTCTCTTATTACTGCATCTTGTGTTGTGTTTCCTCTCGTCTTCTATTCCTCCATTACGTCTTGGACTTTGGTTACCGTTAACTGTTGAATCTGGGGACTGGGATCTTTTGGAGCGTTTGTTTTTCGGCTGGTCGACATCGCCATTGCACATTTTACGCAAAGATCTCCGCTCTCCGTTCAACGGCGTAGCTTTATCGAGGAATGTGGTAACATCAGTACCAGAGCTTATGAGGGAATCCAGTGCGAGAAAGTTAGTGTGGTCTCTGACAAATGCCAAGTGGTTTGGTGAGCGCCTGTGTAGTGTTGCGTCCACATAGTCACTGTTGCACATCTCACAATAACCACCCTTTTGCTCTTTCTCCTCTTTTTCCTTGATTCGAGGCCGGCTTTTCCGCGTCATTCTGAAAACCAATCGACCTTTTAGAAATCGAAATTGTTATAAAAGATCATTTATTTTTAAACATATCACTTACTTCTGACCTGCTGCAATGTTGTTGTTTTGAGTTATCGTTATTTGATTTACTGGTGATTCTTTTTTTTCTTTTTTCTCTTTCGGTGGGTCTGGCTCTAATGATATCTCGGGCCATTCATCGAACTCCTTGTAAACTGGTCTGCAGACTCTGTAACGTTAAACGGAACATTGTATCTCTGATGTCGACGGGAAGTAGCAGACGTCGCTTTATAAAGATTCCATACTTGTCCAAAAATTCAATCTTGATAAAATGTTTAGTGAAGAGCCTGACATGCGCTTTACGCTGCGCCGTGAAGAATGTGTCATACAGTTTATCCAATAGATTTATAGCCTGAAAGATTAATAAATATGCTGTAAAATATATAAGGATACAACAAGCGGATACAGACAACAAATATAATACATGTTAGTACAGAAAGGAAAGATTAGTCAGATAGTTGTTACACAGAAGACTGTATGCGACATTTAGGCGTGAAAACATGCTGAAAGTACAAAGCAACTTTAATTGTTGTCACCTAAGCAAATTTATGTTGTGTCAACACAAAAAACTACACAGCATTCGTTGACACCAATTCAAAATTTTGCAAACCATCATTTATAAATTTAAATAATTATTTTAGTTGGCTTCACTTATATCATCTGGTAATAAGAGTAACAGATCACAAATGTGCTGTTGTGATGCAGCATATTACCTTCTGTACAGTGATTTGCACGTATTTGGCGTGCGGTGGGTGCGCGGGTGAGTGGTGGTGGTGCGCTTGCGGCACGCGCTGGAGCATGGCATCGGCGCGCGCGCGGCCCTCACGCCTCACGCATGGCGCCGGCGCAGAGGCCGGGGCCGCTCGCGCCGGGCTCCGGTCGCGCACCACGTGGCTCACGCGCGAAGTTAGGAACACCTCTTGTTGCTGTAACAATACAATAATCAGTTACAAACATCACATCTTGTACTAACAGTTTATCATATGAAATCAAATTCTAAAGTCATGCTCTCAACTAAATGGTATACAAGTATGCGAGATTATTCAGCATTAATTGTCTTTTATCATATTTATTTATTAGCAGATATAAAATTTATTTGAACAATGTGAAACAGCCCCTTAGAGAAATAGCTTGCTGTAAAAAAGTACTTGGGTTTATGATTAAATTCTACAAAACTATTTATTTAGTATTTAAACTTTTAAGTTCTTTTCAATACTGTTATTAAAAAAATATATACTTTTTTAACACCTTAATCTGTACTTTAATTTACAATACAAAATTAACTAACTATAATCGTGATCTTATAAAATATTTTTATTAAAAACGTACAATATTAAATATTGACATTTTAAATGCATGCAATATTGAAAATGCAGTATTATTTTTTTTTAATTTAATATTTATTATGGCTCTCCAAGATGTTTACTAAATTCCTATTTTTTATGGATATTTAAAAATTACCTACCTAATATTATTACAAGAAATTCTGGTTTGTATCAAAATTATGGTTACATACCAAATTTTGAATAAAAAATGTCAAAGAAAACATTTACTGTTAGGGTCAGACATCAGAAGCATTATTAAAAATAACCTATGGTCAAGGGGTCCATCTCTTGAAGGCCAAATGAGAACAAAAGGGTCCCTTTTTCAATAGTGAGTCTACCCTCTATGAGCAAATTTATCAAACAACTTATTCATCTCAAGCCTGCAAATTCATTCATGTAGAGTGTTACAAACATGTTTCTCTCAGGTATTTTTAATTCAACATATTCAAGGAGGATCATTATGAGTAACCTCTTTTTATTGATACAGCGCGAGTATTTTAAACTGTCAAAAGTATTTGAAAAAGGTTTTTTGAGTTTTTTTATTCATAATTTGTCACTAATTTTTAGTAATACTATATAAGCAATATGTCTTTGTGTTGTGTGGATATGGAGCGTAGACATTAACAAGTTTTCTTTAAATCATGTTTGAATGCCACATTTTTTTTACTCAACAATGGTGTGACCTTGATGGGGCCTATGTGTATAAAAACAAGAGTAATAATAGCTGTAAAGATGTTATTTCTTTATTCAGGTGTATAGATATAATTATCTATAACAGTTATTATAATTTGTTTTTCCTTACTTGTCAACCAAAAATCATCCTTTTCTTAAACTCGAGTGTCACCTAACTTATTTAATGTAAACTGCTATTAAAATTACAGTTCAGCAATGTTATGTTTTTAAAACTTTATCTGGTCAATGACCTCCAATGGAGGAGTGGCAACAGCAAACAAATTTCAAACAGTTATTCATGAGATATACTTAAAAAATAACAAAGGTGTATGTGAACTTTACAATAATACTATTATATAGTGGGTTATGGGTTCAAGAGCATCAGCCTCACAGAGAACTGCTTTACATGTCATTAACATCACACTACACTAAAAATACAACCCAACCTCACACAGGATACTGTATGGAACACATTATCATTTGTTTTGAAAATGATTCAAGATTAAGAATGTTGCCAGAATTAAAAATCCACAAGTGGCATTTCTAATTATATCCTAGCAACTCTAATTAGAATTCCAACTCTTGTCAAAATGTTATTGTTTTGGAGAGAAGAGCGCGGCGCTAGGTATGTGTAATGTGGGCGCGAAACGTGACGGCCGGCGGTGAGCTCGCGCGCCTCACCTGATATGCATAATGTATGTGTTGCAACTACAGCGAGAGTGCAAACACTGAGGGGCTGGCGGGTGCGCCGCGGACCGCGGGCCGCGTGCACAGAGGGCATTCTCGGAACATTTGTATCGAGCGGCGCCGCGGCCTACAGTGTAACGGGGCGTGTGCGAGCGGCGGGCGGCGAGCACCGACCGCGCGGCACTTATCGACGACCACGCCGCTCCACACCTTTACACACACACATCATGGAGTTTTCCTTGAAATACGCTCGGTGGAGCGATGCGACGCTGGCGGGCCGGCCGCGCGCCCCGCGCCACTCGCGCCAACCGTCCCGCGCAAAAAAATAACACATTCGTAACTATCACACCAAACTCACCCTTATTACACTATAACTAGAATTCACATCCCTTTGCCGATTCTTAGGGTAATATCAACTGTCAAAAATTAAGCGACACACGCGTAACCCGAAGGAAACTACATTTCAAACGGTATTTAAAATGGATGTAGTGCAGCGCGGCGCGAGAGAGCGCGCGACGCGGCCTCGGCCCGCTGCATTTCGCTGCGCGGCGGCAGTTTAGCGGCGACCGTACAAAAGATGACCTAAAATCGGACACGAGCTACGCGCTCGAGTTGCCACTGCGACACTTTTTAGAACTGTTTTCTAAACGATAGTGACTCAACCGCAGTGTCGGGCCGCATGAGTGGCTAACACATAACGTATATACTTACATAAAAGCCGTCCGCGAGGCCCCCGCGCTCCGCTTATCACAAAAATAAGTAACTATATACTAGTCACTGAATTGGCCACTTCGTCACTGCTAGATTTACCTCCTATTGTTTGGTCTTTTTGTAATGTCCGGTTCACTTAGTGAATTATAAGATTGTATGTAAATTATGCAATGTTTGGTATGCTTTTTAATCTTATTTATGCACATTTGCTCAATGAAAATCGAAAAAGTAACAACAAACACAAATCTGTCACACAAGATGGAGATATTTCACGATAGTTTTTGTTTTGGTCACAAGAGGCGCTGTTGTCGGGTGGAAGGGGGAAAGCACGCTATTGGTTCACCGTTTAGCGTTCCAATTCACGTTACTTCTAACTTGAAGTAATAATATTATTTTATTTCTGTTGTGTAGAATTTAGAATTATTATATTATAAGATACTCGTATAGACATATTTATAACGTACATCAATAAATACCGTTTTACGTAATATTCATGGTATATTTAATTAAATGGCACAATAATGTTTTTGATAAATGTCTTCCTAAAACCGAACGTTGATAATATGACCAATTTCAGACTACGCATGATGTAAACAATACAGTTATTACAATGGGGATATCTCAAATCGTCTCGTTATTATCATACATAACCAACAAACAGATAAGTTACACGTTATATGGGTATTACATTAAGTTATGTATATTGTTTAAATTGTACAATGTATGTGTATTTTGGCGGCAAAATGTACTTACCAAACCCATGTCTTGTATCCTTCGTGATATGGATCTGGCAAGGCCATGGTCTTGTATGTCCAAGTAAAAACAAAAATTCCTTCGCACTGTAACACACCGTTATAATTAGATTACATTAAAGTAGTCAAAAATTCCCATTGTTTCAACAAATTAGGTCACGTTGAAAAAATGACGCACGCACCTCTGTTATATTTTTCGTCTAAATTCAAAGTTGATACCATTTTTATTGTGTAAAATTTTATAACTGCAAACTAAATTATAACTTCTTTAATGCACATATACATTTGAAAGTATTTTTGAGATAGTTGCCACATTTAATTAATTATGTAAGAATAGAATTGTATTGAAAAAATGGTACAAATTACATTCCGTAAAAATACGTTTCAAATGTCGAAATGTCATTGACAGCTGAGAGGAATAGACAATGAGTTGGATGAGCAAGATCTATGGAAGCTAATCGATAATTAAATCGATAGCGTTGCCCCTACTATGTGTCTGCCTGGCCCATCAAATTCTCACTTCTACTGTTTATATTAACGCCATTCATAGTTAACGCTTGTTATCTATTTGAATATATATAACATAAATGTTTTTAAAAAAATCCACCTCTCGACGACAGGCGCTTAACGCGCGTTATGGACGGCGTTGTCTCTATTTAGTTCGTAAAAGTGTTCGTTAGCATTTCCGTGGATTTCCTACATTAATGTATTGAACTAAGTAATTTATTTGCTAAGATCAAGGATTCTATAAGTTCCCGGAAAAGTCTTTATAAATAAATATACTTACATTTTCTAATTTTTTATCATTATTATCATTCTAGATTTATTGAATCCCAAAAGACAACAAATTATGATTTATAAAGTGTGGAAATATTTTTTTTATCACTACTTAATTATATGCTTACTTATTATTCATTTTTGCGTTGTTTGATTTCAGGGGCAAGTTTATGGGTGACATGAATCAATTAGTTTCTGTTTGTGGCTTCTCCTGCGACGACTACCTAGGTCCTAGTAACCATTTGTGGATATTCACAAAATACAATATTATTATACGTGTACCTACATCATAAAAGGAACATAGAAGCTAAATTACAAATTCGTTAAGAGAATGATTTTCGCATAATATATTTAATACATAATTAATGTCTATGGCTACATCTTTTGCCTGAGTGTTTAGCACTGATTACCATAGAGAAGCATTTTTAAGTTTCATTTCATCTTTGTAATAATGCAATCACAGCTACGCGATAAGAATAAAAGTACCAAATTGTAATTGATTCACACAACTCGCAAGGTAGTCGCGTGGTATATTATTAAGTAACAGAGTCTTTGTCGTGGGACGAAATTTTTCATTGGTTGAGCGTAAGGGGAGGCGTCGCGCCGTCGTTTTAAGCGTTATTGAACTCGTAGACTTGTATTGAACTATTTCGGAACAGTTTATAACTGTTTGCATGCATAATGCAAATTTAAAATGAACACCCGTATCTACTACTCACAAGGGGGAAATTCTAAATAAACTGACACTAGACATTTTCTTTATTTAATATTTTGCAGCCTAGGTAATAAGACGTAGACCTTTAGTTTCTAACCTTCAAGTCAATATTAGTGGATTTTATAATCATACTATAATCCCATACTTAAAACAAGATCGATACAAATTTAGTTCTGAGTCATATTCTTTTTATTTCGCAATGAAATGGCAATATAATCCGTTATAAAATTGCTCGCATTAACAATTACACAGAAGTCATAACAGATACCTTTACGCGGAACAATACACAAAGAGCTTCATATTCATATTACCCGTACCATAGCTACGCGCCCGGCTCTCGACAGTCGGCCGGGCCCGCCGCGCCGTTAGGCACAGCGGCGCAACATGCCAATCTATAATATAGCCTTTTATTGATTACTCGCATGTTCGTATGTACACATGGACGTGGCCGGTGCCTGGATATCTAGGCGGTAGAACCCGACCTGTATATTTCGTAGCGTTATGTGGGTCGCATCAACGTTCGGTCAGCTACGAATCGATAGGGAAGTTCACTGAGCCATTGCATCATAAAATATGCTTTATGCAGCACTTTTAGATATCATTTTGTAATGGTTATGTGATATTTAGGTGTGTAAATATTTATAGATACACGATCATCCCATTTGGTAGGCTCAGACGTGATATGTTTTGTTTGAATCGTTTGTATTTATACTCTGCGTAACGTCACAAATTGAGCATTGCGCTTCTCTCTCTAATTAAGTGTTCCGGTATTATAAACGCAGTACTACCCCGTTCTAGTAACTACCTACTTATGGGTACTGCGTTTGCTATGTTCCTTTTAAAATGGGTACTCTTTGGGCATATAACATAAAAGCATTTTTAGATGATAAGCCTACAGAGTATTTTAAACGAAAGGTAAACTAAGGCGACTGGCGGTATTTCCGTTTATTTTATTATCTCAGAAAGCTTTTGTTTTTATTGTTAAATAATGCAGATCGTAGAATAAAAACCAAATAATTTTGTACCTACTTATCACCTAGCGTATTGCCGAAAGAACCGAATAGGGCTCAGATGTGAAACGAAAGTAAAGCAACCTTTCAGTTACGTAAAATAAACGTTCTTCTGTATATTATTAAATGAAGTAAGTAAATAAAAACTAGATAAGAGTTAATTTTATTTATTATTAAACGTTATGTAATTTGTTTTCTTCTCTTGTAGAATACTTGTTAAAATCATGAATCAAAATCTATATAGTTAGGTCAGTCCTTATCACGTATCTGGGGCCGATTGTAATGTTAAGTTTATATTTGACCACATAGATAATGTTGTGGATATTGATGATGTTTCGTGTAACAAATATTCAACTGGTGTTACAACTAGCGCCATCTATGTTAAATATAGGAAATTATATACGTTACGAAATAACATTATAGCACCAACAGATGGCGTTATTCTAATAAAATACTTGTTCACTTTATTAATACAAGGTGACCTAGAAAATCCCCATTTATGTATGTCTAATATCGACTACTAAGGAGCGAAATGGAATACCGAGTCAGGTCGCGGGTTCGATGCATGTACGTCTGATTTCTCGGAGTTACCTCTCCTTAGATATAGGTGAAAGATAGCTTGCTACAACGGCGAAGGAAACATTCTGAGGGAACCTCCACATTAAGGACGCTATTCGAAACCTATACATTATTTTATTTATATAAAATTTAATATATTTTTTCAATACTATTTGCATTTTATCATTTTTTTATGTGGGTAGAGTTTTGACTCGGTAGCGCAATTATACAGCATGCGCAGCGCGGTAGCGCTCTGAGGCCCTACGTTCGAATCCCGTGTCGGGCAAAGTGATATTTGGGATTTTCTACTCATTATGAGCCCGGAGTCTGGAATTTGTGCCCACTATGGCGATAGGCACTCCCTATCACATAGGACGAAACACACTTGCCGAAAAGTGGGTGTCCTCCTACCCCTTCGGGAATAAGTGCGTGATGTGTGTGTGTAGAGTTTCATTAATTTCATAATGAAAATACCACTAGAATACTTCATTCCGTGCATCTCTTCCTTAAGTACACATCATTTTAATTTGCAAATAACATTATTAGATAGGCGATATAGTGAGGAATATTTTAGTAGTTTATAATTTTCTAAAAGACCTACAACAGATTTTTTCAATAAATTATTCGGAAAGCTTTGCATATTCCAGTTCGTACAGCGCACGAGCCGTAAATATATGAAATGAATGCTCAAGGCCATTTTCTCGCGGAAGGGCCTTGAGTAATATTTTTTGAAGAATTATGTTTTTGCCATAAACATAGAAGAAACGTATATTCAATATGAAAAAAAGTCAATATAGTGAAACAGTTGTTTAGTCATATAATTGATGTGAATAAACTTAAAATATTGATACATTTTCATGGTGTGATTAGCATAATATTAATATGTTAGATGTTATTTAAAAATATTTTTTTAATTATCTTTGAAAATGTTTAAAAGGAAATCAAGGAGAAAAAACACAGAGTCCCACTTAAAATATACTTATATTTAAATAAAAATTAAATTACAATTTTACAATAAAATTACATTTAATATACATAGCCACAATGTAAAAATTTCTTACTTTAGTCGATATTATAACTTAGCTGGTTCGGGCGAAAATATTACGTTTTTACTCAACTACAAAACAAAACTTTAGGAACTACTGGATTGATTTCGATGCGGTTCGGGCATAAAAAAAAAAGAAAACCAATCAAACATTTAACAAACAAAAAACATTGGATTTTAAGTAAGAACATAACATTTTCACCATTATTAAATATTAAACAGGAAAGGGAGATAAAACATGTTAGATTATAAAAATAGAAAGCTCGGGGGCATAACGCGTTCGTTTCACGCACGCGCACACGGCTGAGCCAAAAATAATAAAGAATAAATAAGGTTCTGTTTAACAGAAAGCGGTACTGTCCCCTCGCTAACTCTGGTGTCGCGGCTGTTGTACAGGTGATGCAAAAAGAAGGTACCAACTGAAATCCCCAATAAAAATATGACTTCAGTTTATTAATAAAATAGAGAATTGGATTTTCAATTTTCTTATTAATTTTTCATACATAGACAACTTTTTTGTCGATTCTGATTCAAAAATGAATATTTCCAATTTGACACAAACATAAATATTCAATTACCCAAAGCTAATTAAGTTTTTTTTCATTTACTATTAAAACACTATCTTTATCCCATTACATGCCGTTAAGATAACTTATTTTTGCACCAACCTATATACCATACAATGATAACCTGACTTAAAATTTAAAAATCTAAACTCACTTATCAGTCTCAAATTCGTCGACTTCACGGCAGAGTGGTGCACGTTGCACGTGCCACCATGAAGAGGATAGAATACATTTGGAAAATGGGACGCCCTGAGTGATTCAAGTAGGTAGCCGAAATTTGAGAATTATGCACTTGCAACGTGTAAGTTAGGTTTTAAATAGACTAAATAAGGCGTATTTAGCTTATTTGCCTGTGCGAAAATACTATATAAAGCATGAGTATATACGGTGCATTTTTCCTTGAAATAATTCTAATAATTACTATTACTGCATATTTTTTTGAAGGAGTTAAATCCTGCTGTAGGAAAACACCCTGTGTTTTGTAAAGTTGACAGTTAGTGAATTTGTTTTTATTTTTTATTAAATATGGCAGGCTTATTTACAAAAGCAATAAGCCAGAGGTTAATAAGCTTTAAGGAATAACTTATAGTATTGAATATTCAAATTATCACAATATTATACCTAAGTGAAATAGGGTAAGTATTTGAAAGCAATGGTTAAAATATTTATTTCCTCTTCATGGTGGATTTTTTAAATATTTTATGATGTAAATATTTGCATTACATGTAACTCCTGTGGAGTAGACAGGGGCACCTTGTATAGCTCATCATATTGTCAACATTTGTCAAAATATCTGAATAAAACAGAGTAATAAATTATTGAAAATTCAACTATTTAAGGCACTCACCTGCCTGCCCTTTCATGAACTAATTATTTAAGTTATTTAACTTATCAACATAATAAATATGTATAACCAATAATCTGTATAATACAAAAACCATATAGTCTTAGAGGAATATATTCTAGCAAATATTGAAGACATTATGTATTATTTTCTTGGTATGCTTAATATTATACCATTAAATAATATTTGAGATTTGAAAATCCTGCTTATTAGAAATATCGATATTAACGTTAGTTTATCGATATTAATATAAACCATGGACAATCGATTGCTTCTATAAGACTATATAATTTTGCGTATTGTGCACCACACTGTATCATAGCTACTACGCAGTCATAGACAACTCGAACCACGATATATTTTTTTTATTTTATTTCGAAAAAATACCCAATTGTCATAGACAATATATAATTATCTATAGAGCTAAGGTTCAGTTGTTAGTGAGACGGGCTATCCTCACTCTGTTCCCCGTTCGTGTCCCCGTTGAGTACCGGAGGGACGGGAGGCTTTATAGGCGGCGCTGGTATCACCTGCAATCATAGACAAATTATGTTTAGTTTATCACTAATACCATAGAGTTATCCGCAGACTATGAAAATTAATAACAGATTAGACATAAAATATGATTTCATTCATTCATTAATTTTATAGTTTGGGTTTTATTTTTTTTTTTATTTTAGATGAAAATTTAATTTGCGACATTTTTTTAGACCACATAAAATATTAATAACAATATTGTAATGAAGTTAGGTAACACAATACTTTTGTCGATGAATGGCATTCGTTATGAATGTTTTCTGTGACAAAGACTATCATTCAACAGCGCCAAATATTGCGCGATGAGAAAATATACTAAAGTGAATTTTAAAACTACGCTAGAGGTTCGATATTTCAATAACACGTCTATTCTACAGTTTTCATGCGTCATTCATTGCGTACGATTATTTTTGAAGACACAAACTCGTCCTCCTCTTCATCCTGTTGAATTTATATATTATAGTTAATATCTGTTTAAAAAATTTTACGGTTTTTACATTAATTTATAGTATAGGATGATAATGAAATTTTATATAATTTGCGTATATAAGGTGACGTTCAGATAAATAAAATTAAAATAAAATATTGTTCCCTTATATAAAAATAAAATACTTTGACCAAGATATGGCGATTGAACCCACTTAGTCCTATTTCTATTTCCTATTTCACAAGGGGCTTTTGACCTTCTACTCTATATTTAATAAAAAAAATATTTTTGTCGCTCGATATTTCAGGGATGTTTCGATTGATAGTCCTTAGAATTCAAAGTAGGACTCTTTCTAGTTCTTTAAAGCCCTCGATTACTTATGCATCAATGGTAATGACAGTAACAGGAACATACCAGATATAAAAGAACTATCTTATACCAAATTCCTCCTAGTTCCCTTCACAGAAATCGTCCATTTCTGGTTGAGGTAGTCAGGTTCAGATACAAAGTCGAACAAATTAAGAACTCTTCTAAACATTAACTTTAACCGAAACTTCATTCTTTTCTTATCTTAAATTAATCAAACCCGTTAAAGTTTACTTTGGTGAAGAAAAATTTACGTTCATACGGAAATAAAAATTTAAAGGACATTAGAAATTTGGAATTTATACTACTTTTATGGGTTATTTAGCTTATTTTGAACTCTGTGGTTCTCTTCATAAAACCTGATACTATACTCAAAATGGCACCTCCAAGTTCTAGTAACTATTAAATTGTAACCCACTTAAAGTCCGGACTTCTTCCCACCAAGAGTAATGCGTTTTCTGCACTGAGCTTAACAGTGTCTTAGGGATCTATTTTCTATGGCTTCAAAATATATATATCAAATTGTATTCCACTATACGTATATACCTAATATGTAAATAATTTTTTTTCACTGCTATTATAATTAGTAGTCTGTTTATGATTTTAACAAACATTAATCATATATTTTTGTTAACATGGGGAAATCCGTTTATGTATTACTGTAGGATTCACCAGTCTTAATAATCCTGCTGGCTAAAACCTCGCTAGACTACTCTCTCCATTATTTTAATGGTCGCAGGGCGCGCATATGCGTGCAACCGCAACCAAATGCTGCCATATTTTGGTTCTACAATGTATTAAATAGTTAAGATTACAGCCAGTCCCTGATTTACACATATTTCTAATCTACCGTTTCAATCAATATTTTTTATAATATAATGATTCGATAGAATTAAGATGGACAAATTGAACTTCGACGCATACTTGACTTTTGATGACCTTTTGAGGAACTTATGCAAATTACGACCTAAAGAAGTCGAGAATTCGGTTTATAAAGTTTTCTACGCGTTTCCACGAGTCCTGCAAGTAACCACGGCTAATGTCTCGAGATGATTTGATGTCATTATCTGCTAGGAAGACCATTAAGTTACACCAAATAAAAACAAAAGGTTAATAAAACAAAATTTTGAAAAATATAATTTTAATTCACATAATAGGTGTAACTTATCGATGCGTTCTCACACTCGTCCAATGTTTCAAGACAAAATTCATTCAAGTTTTACATTCCTGTACAAATTTGCGGTCTATATTGGCAATGTTTATGTGGTAAAATAATAAATTACTGTTGGAAAACACTATTGTAGAAAATTTTACATTATTGAAAAGTTGGACGGTTGCGTAGGCGCACAGTAAAACAAATAAGTTGATACAAACAAAAAAAAAAACAAAAGCAAAATCTAAATAAAAAATAAACCTTTCATTTCAAAATATGAATTCATTAATCATGATATTTTACTGGTTATTCCAAATAATTTATCAAATGTCTGTCGCTTTAAATAATGTTTACATTTGAATATAAACAAAATAAGAAAATATTTTTATTTTTTAATAACTAACAGAAAATTAATAAGGTTTGTTATTATTTGAAATGTGACGAGGATTGTGTGTACTTCATATTACTAAATCTACTTAAAATAAATGCATAAAATACAGCTGCATTTCGTTTAAAAATATTCGAATGAAAATACTACAAATAGTGCAGTATTATTTTAATATAATGAATATTTCTAAGTTTCAAAATTGTGTACCTTAAATTTACGTCATGATTTTAAATTCGGATTTATGTCATATATTTTCAATTAGAATCTCAGAAATAACTTTAACTAACAGAAGTAACTTTGCTAGCAAAATACTTTTTTTTAGTTTTACCACTTTTTTTGTTACAGTACTTTTTCATATAAATAAAAACTATTTTAGTTTATCATATCATAATATGGCGTACAACCTAAACAGTAGAGTTAAGTACTATAAAAAAAAGTACCCTTGGTACGTCGTAGTCACAATATTTTGAACCCCTGGGGTCACACAACTTTAGGTGTATCTTAAAAAACCCCATATTTAGGAGCAACCTGTATATAGGTTTACACTTTATACCTACTAGTGAACTCAAAAAAATTGTGCTTATTAAGGCAAGTAAACTACCCTGTATCTGAAACTAACAGCGTAGGTTGTTTTATATTTCAATTATAAAGATGTAGTTATTACCTGACCACGATATGAATGGTAATGATTTTTTTCTTTTTGCAGAACATCAAACCTTTTAGGTCAAAAAGATAGCTCAATAAAATATACTTTTATCTAAAATACCACTCTTCATAGTCCATGTTCCTGCTGAGGTGGACTATAGACTTCTTACCTTTTATTAAGAGGCGTCCTAATCACAAGGCGATTTTTTTGGGTACGGCAAAGTGACCTCTCTTCATCTGATGGTAAGTATGTGGGATCCAGTGTGATATACGCTGCCCGGCATAATTGTATAGACTGGCGAGAGATCATCTCTCGTCAGTCGACACTCTGAAATCTACTCTACTTACTATTAGATGTTGTGGGGCCATTTCGCCGTGGCTATATAAAACAAACCGAATATACGCAGGCTGATAGGGCGTCCTACGTGAGCCACTACGGCAGTATACCTTACTACACTGTAAATAGCGATCATTGTTGGGTGGAGGGTCCGGACGGTGCCCGGTGGTGGTGCATACTCACAGAAGGCTTGGGCCGGTGCGTGTCCACCGCGTCCACTGACAACTGGATGTGCTCCTCGCGACATCCGTACGCGACTGGGGTCAGCTTGATCACAGTGTGCAGTGGCACGTGGAGGTACGGTAACTCCTCTGTCAACGAAATAAGGTTTAGTTTGTATGGTTTATAATGATGCAATCATGGCTATGTAATTTTCATTCTCTAATTTTGACAGCGACAATACGGTATTATATTTAATATTTTACATGTACCATCTTTAAGGAATACACTGTCTAGTAGTTTAAAATCTATGGTAAACTATAATGTGCAAATATGTCATTACCATAAATCCTCATTGAAGATAGCAGTAAAATACTGCCACTAACTAAAACTCCTATACACAGAATTAAATAGATATAGCATGTACCGGCCGACTTGTCGAGGAAGTAGGCCAGCAGACAGCGCATGACGGCCTGGTGCGAGACGACGAGCACGTTGCCTTGCCGCTCCAGCTCCATGATGACGGGCTCGAGGCGCGCCACCAGGTCCTCGTAGCTCTCCCCGCGCGGGTAGCGGTACGCGAACTTGTTCGCGTCGCGAGCGTTGAAGTCCGCCGGGTACTTCTGCTGGATTTCCGCGTACGTCATCTCTTCGCAGATGCCCTGGGGAAGACAATATGATTGTAAATATGCTGTCATTATCGCTGTCATATTGCTTTAGAATTTTTAACGTTACAGAATGCTTGTAAATAGTTTTGTAATATTGGCCTATAAAGTGATAAAAACGATGATTACTGGATTATTTAAAAATGAGTTTAGAGCAGGAGAATAAACAAAGTAACATATATGGTATGGTAGCGAGTATTTACCGCGTCGATCTCGTTGAGCGCCTTCCACCTCTCCTGCGGCGCGCGCACGTCGGTGACGGTCTGGATGGCGCGGCGCATCCACGACGTCCACACGCGCAGGCCGGGGATGCGCTGCGCCTCGATGTAGCCGGCCAGCGCGCGCGCGTACTGCCGCCCGCGCGGGGACAGCGCGCTGTCGCCGCCGATGCGGCCCTGCAGGTTGTGCAGGCTCTCGCCGTGCTGCACACGCACGCACACACATGTATCGACAGTAGGTACACATATACACAAGCCATTCAAATAAAATTTAGATTGTATAAACTGTAATATTTTAAACTTGTGAAATTTATACAGGGTGTTTTAATCAACAGATATTATACTTTTGCCATAAGAATGGATGTATTTTAACCAAAGAAAATAAATTTACTTTATAATTATTAAATTAATCAACTACAATAACTATATACTTTCGTATATTGAAACAATAATAAGTCACAAAACTCACCCTAGTCAAATAAATAGTCCTGGGCACAATGTGTATGTTCATCAGGTAGTACACGATGCGACTCTGTATATGCCCCTCGTGTTTATGCACCACCACCTTCTCCCCGGTGTCGTATATCTTCATAAAGCTGTAGTCCGACTCCAAACTCTCGTCCAGGGGTTCGTACTTCTCCTTATAATGCTCTATCCGGAGCAAGAAGTCGTTCAAGACGTTGTCCGTGTTCTGTATGTTGGTGTAGTCCGGACTGCTCACTTTCACTTCCTAGAATGTGGCTTGAGGTTACATGACTTAGGGACATACAATAGACTCTATTCCTACCTGAAAGGGCAATCTCAATGATTTCTCTAGTATTGTGGATGTTTATGGTGGTAGTGATATTCATTTGCCTCTGACATATAAAAATTATCCTGCTCGTAACACAAATTAATATTTTAAATAGCGGATACTAGGAATGCCTGTGACTGCGACTTATCAATACTATGTAGAGGAGACAGATATACTCAGGGAAGGAAAAACGCGACGTAAATAATGAACGAATCCTTATATTGAAATTATACATATTTGGTATGGTTTGTCAAATCCCATATCATTAAATGGATCCAATTTTAAAAGTGAGGAAATATTTTACATTCATATTTCTCCTTCCCAAAAAATATGTTATGTTTTCCTTAATATTGTTATCACTAAAATTGTAATTGTATTAATGACAGTTTATAGAAGAGGTTCCTAAACTTTTTTCTCTTAGACCACTTTTAAATGTTTGTTGGTTTTGGTGGACCACCTGCAGTTAAATTTCTACCATATTGAATATGCAAGTTTTTACATGTAACAGTCGCTGAGCTTTTTGAAATATTACCTGACCACAATGCTAAGTGAAGTCAAGAAAACATTTTATTTCTTTACTATCAAACCTAGATAAAATTTCATGGACCCCGCTTACGAATTGTGAACACCCATTTTTTGGTTCAGGCCAACGTAGACCCCCGTCAGGTCTCCCCTGAACCTCGAGGGGTCCAGCTGGACCACTTTCGGCATCAATGGTTTATACTATAAACTGTATAGTATAATATACTCACCATAATATTTTGTTCTATAATTCTGGGGTCATCACATATGGACTCGACAAAGAACAGTTTGAAGCCCATCTTGTGCACCACGATGTCGCGGATCATGCGCCGCCGGTCTAGCGTCGAATTTGTCGCGTCAAACACCTGCAATGACGTGTAATAACGTTGGACGTCTTATAACGTCGGGCGTGCTATCTCATTACGACGTGATAGAACGTGCTGTTTTCAAATTAGACATGATATGAGACTGCGAGTTTTTCAGTGATGTAAACGTGTGAACAAGATTGACGTCCTATAACGTGTTGTTAACAGTATAAAATGACAAATGTATTGACCGCGTGTTCGATTCCCACGTGGAGAAATGCACATATGAAAAATTAGTTTTGAGACTGGCTATTAAGGCCGTGCTTACTCATAATTGTCAAAAGTCACGCGACGTGTCATGTGAGTGCGTGTTATTTATTTATAATTAGATTTGAAAATGAAGTTTTTTTTTACCTTTGATTACAATTTGCGTTAAAATTATTGTTAAATACATTTTTGAACAACCTTATTGGGAATAACGATATGAGTTAATTAAAAATATTCTAAAATATTTTTTTTACGATTTTGTTAATAAAAAAATACAGTATTCATTTATAGAGTCATTATTCTACAAGTAATTGCTTAAACACATTATAAATTTTATATTGACGTTGATTTGTTTACATCTTGAATCCATTTAGATAATACAGTAATCTGATGATGACACGTCAAATAACAGTATTATATTATGGTAATCTGGTAATGAGGATACAATAAATGACAATACTAAAACTTGATAATGAGAATACGTTTTTTTTTTGCATTAAATGTCGAGACGAGTTTGCCATTCGCCTCATGATAAACGATACGAATTACAAAGTAATTTTTGGTATTCCACTGCGCTCGCCACCCTGAGACATGAGATGTTAAGTCTATGTCTAATAGTTACACTGGCTACAATGTCCTTTGAACCGGAACACAACAGTGACTACACACTGCTACTTGGCGGCAGAAATAGACTTTGCGGTGTATCAGGCGGGCTCTCACATATTAGAGACCTACCACCAGTAAACTTTAAAGGACAGTAGTATAATATGGTAGTTTGGTAATGAGACAGTACTCACAGCAACCTCGCCGCCCTTAGAGAGCCACTCGCAGACGTCGTGCAGCGCGTCGAGTGCGCACTGCTGTCGGATGGCCATTGCCTCCTTGTTGTCCGCGCGGAAGAACTCATGGCTTGTGTACGCGGTGGTCGCGTGTCGTCTGTACTCGCCCAGGTTGAACACTGGACAGTGGACAATTTGTCATTACCATCACTAATTACGTCATTAATAAATCCTTTTCTTTTATTTGATCGTGAGAAAAAACCAATAAAAAAAAAATCGCATTTGTCAAATAGAACTTTGCTCTGATTGGTCCATTTTGCCGATGGATTGAACAAAACGATTGCGAGCGTTGAAAGTTTCGGTACGGACGTCTTGAACTAAGGTTACAATTTTTATTGTGCGATTACACTTGGTCATTGCCTGTACTCGGGTGTTAAGATTACTGCTCGAATTGGGGGATCTGATAAATTTATTTTATGTTTCGAAGACTTTGCAGCCTTCGTGGTTTCGGGGAGATCTGACCATGAAAGTTGCAAAGTCTTCGAAACGTCTGGAGAAAATTATAATATAAAAACCACGATAAAATCCGAAAAATAACCGAACTGCACCTTTTGATCATAATGGCGCAGTGAGGTAATACTACATTACCAGTAATATCATAATTACATGTGCGATTGTTGTACACTGCAATTGAAGTTACAAATTAAAATTTGTAATTCCATTGCATTCTTTATTTTTTTACACGGACAGGGCAATATGAATCCACGATATTATGTTATTGGGATCTAGTAGAGATGTAGCTCGAATTCCACGAAAAAGCGTATATAATCTTTTAAGTATCCCCTTATCTAAAACTAACTTAGGTCACTTCGCTGCTGTGCCAAGGCTCTGTAGGCAGTATAATGCTCTTGCAAAAACGCATGACCTTGATATCACGGACATTTATAAGTACAGGACACAAGTCCTGCAACTGTTACGTACTCACAATTAATAATTATAATTAATCACATTTTATTTTATGTTTTGTCACTTCTTATTATGTTTTATCCCTTTTGTTTGTTATTCTAAATTTTATTAGTAACAAATATTATTATTTTGCCGCTGTATTAATACATAAATTTGCATGCTGTGGTCTCCTTTAATTGAAGAAGCACGTCACATTGTTAATTATACCAATATTAAGACATTGTATTTATTATATGCCGTGTATCCTTTGTTGGAGGTCCTTAAATAAATAAATAAATAAATAAATGATTAACCCTCGCCAGTAGACACAATTATGCCGCCTGTTCGAAACTGGACATATCCAGGCTTACCCCGAAATGCGACTCACTTACGTAGGTCCTAAAGTCAGGTATATAAGTTGAATTATGTTTTGGTTAGAAATATCCTACCACTAGCCAAGTATTTAATGCAAGTCACTAAGCTACAAGTATTGTAATGCTACTCACCCCTGGTGTTGATCCCTATCCAGTTGAGGTATCTGGACAGTTTCTTGGATATGTATGTCTTGCCGCGCGCCGGCAGCCCCACCATCGCGATCACATGCGGTATGTTCACATAGTTGGCTCGCTCCCCTGAGGACATCAGAAAAAAAATATTAATTAATGGCAGGCAAGAAGTATAGATGTTAAACAACTTGATATAGTAGGCTAGGGTGAGATGGGTTCAGGGACGATTTCGCGCAGCTATCTCAGTGCTCCGGAGCAGTCCCGTACGCGCAGAAAATGACCACTGCGGTTTTAGGTTGGTATGCAGGCGTAGAGTGTACTGGGGTTAGGGGCTGATGCTGTACTCTGGAGTGTCGTCGATGGGCCGTAAGACCGGTGGAACCAACATAACCGTACCACCGCCCAAGTGATGGTAGCGATAACGCGTTTTTTCCCCGCGAAAAAAAGGGTTAGGTACCCATCTTACCCCCAATTCCACTTACTATCAGGTGCAGTGGGATCAGGTTGGTGGGCTCGTATAAAATCTATGGTCTTGGCTTCGACTCACAGATAGGGTAAACACTGTAAGTGGTTTTTTAAACCCAATTTACCCAAGAATGCGTCTCTAACTTGGAGTTCACGTTAGGTAGTTGGTGGTGAAAAGGGTGTCGCGTTGATCGCATTTTGACTGATAGGGCAGGTAAATAAGAAGTTCAAATCTCTTTCAATGTTTCATATTTTGTCGTATTATGCGTTAGCAATAAAGCAGAAAAATTATGAATATCAATTATTGAAGATAGTGTCGCTTATGCGGTCGCATGTTAACGACCATCAAAATCGATTCAAGGTTGTCGTGATGCCAATTTTTAATAGATTTGTTTGTCATATCGAGTATATAATTCTTAATCAAAATAAATTGATCGCATAAACTTTGGGGAAGTGCAGAAAATAAACATATTATGTAATAATTTAAAAAAGTTACCAATTCATTGCCATTACTCCGATGGCGTAGTTGTATTACGGTACGACTGCAGTGCTGAGGTCTCGGGTTCGATTCCCGGGCAGTGATATTAGGTTTTTTTTTTATCAGTATCAGACCGGAGTGTTGAATTTGTAGCCGATTAGACGATATGTTCGCCTTCTATCACATCATGGGACGGAATACATACAGCAGAAAATGCGTGCACCAGTTGCGCCTCTACCTACCCCATTTGTGGTAAAAGCGTGAGTGTTTTTATGTTACCGACAAAACTTTAGAAGTTGCGGTAGCCTACTTGTTTTATTATCAGACTGTTATGGTCTTGGGTTCAAAACCCAAGGAAAGTGTGTAAAGTCGGTTCATGCAAACTAGACCAGCTAGTGTAGTAGACCAAGCCCATGTTCAGCAGTGGGACAGTACAAAATACAGGGTTGATATGGATTATTTTTTAGGGTAGTTTAATTACAAAAATATAATTTATTAAATTCACAGTAATTCACTAATTACCAAAAAATATACTATCTGTCAAATAAAGTTTATGTTAATAACATTTTTATCTACAACACAAGTTATCATCAAAAAACAAAAACAACTGTAAATGTTAATAAAAATGTTTAAACACTATCTGAGGCTTTTTTCTGGTGACCGCTCTCCTCTCATAAAATTCCTGATTAGTGTAGTAATGGTATTTTTTCTTTCACATGAAAAGTGACTTGGTGGATTAGAGTTGGTTCATATATAATCTACACTGATAATTGTAAAAATTAATTCCAACCATAATTACATAATCTCTACTCATTATTACCTAATGTAGGTATATTACATTAAGAGGCTGTCTGAAACCTTCATGAATGTGTCTGTCATGTCTGAAACCATTAATCTACAGTGTTGAGGTCTCCGAACTTTATCTCTGAAAGGGTAAGCAGAGGTGTAACTAGCGCACCCAGTTTTTGCCATGTGTTTTTTATCCCATTGTATGATCGGAAACAAACCTGTAGCCATGGGTCATAAATACCTCTTGGCTGATACTGTGTAAAATAACCAATATCACTTTACCCAACCTGGGTTTCAAACCTTTCCCAAGTTTGTAATCAGAGTAGTCTTGTAGTGTGCACATAATACAACTATGTCAGCAAGGAAATCTGAACAATCTTTGTAACATGTTCAGCTAATCTTCTTTCATTATGGTGTATGGGGTAACAAAAATTTACCATTTTAGAATAAGTGTATATTTATATATAAATTTTATAAAATCTTGCATTCATTAGTATTTGTTTCCATTCCCTTTATTTTAGTTTGTATTTACTTTTGGTGGAAACTTTGCTCGATTTTCTTTTTATTTTTATTTGTGTATGTTCAGCTGTAATTGTTCTGTTTCCTTAATACTAAATAAATACATTAATTCAATTTTCAAGTGACTTCTTACATAACTAATATCAAGAATAATAAGTGTTAAATATTGATTGATCTATTTCTTCTAGACAGATTCATGCAAACATTGTCAGATTTGTAATCAATCATTACCCTGTACAGTGTATTTTGGCAGCATAAAAATATTCCTTGCTAAAAATATCATTTGAATTATGTCACTTTCTGAAGCCTTTCATATTCAAATCAATTAATAAAAAATTAACACACATTAAATTAATACTAGGGCCTAATTCTGTGGATTAAATTTATTTGTAATAAACAGACAGAAATTTGGTCTAAATTATATGTGTGTATTTACACTACTGCCTACATTTTCGCGGATACTGGGATGAGTATATACACGCATTTAATAATAAGTACCTATTCAATAAATAATAACACGAGTGCGTTTATCAGTACAGAGCTATAATTAATTACATTTCTGTCTACATCAAGTGTATTGTAATAAATTGTATAATAAAAGAAATCAAATAGGTTTTGACCCAATTTCACACGTCTTCAATAAATACCAGATTGTTCTGATTAGAGATTATTATCAGAGTAACTCGAATATCTCACAGCGTTATCAACACATGAGAAATCTCACCGAACGAGACTCTGTATAAATTCTAAATATAAATCACTTCCTGCTCCAAAATCACGTAATCGATGCTAGTATTCATAATTATGCCAATGGCATTGTGACGAAACATTAAATTGCGAATTCCAAGATATTTTGTTTAAAGTTTTTATGTTTACGAACCATCGCCGAAGAATTGTTTATTGAGGTATTTCCAGCCTTCAACACGGTTGTCGTCGGAATCCATAGCGGAAACTTTCCGCGTTCAAGATATTCACTTAATAATTTTATTATAATGTTAATAGTTTTTGCACTCGCCCGGCCTCATCGGCTAGCAGGACGTGAACTGTCAGCTGTCAATGTCAGTAGTATCGATTGACAGCCATTCTATCACACTCTATTCCATAGCTGAGACATGTTTATATTTCTAACATTTGAATTTGTGTAACTTAAGTATCAAAAATGTACGTTTTATAATTTTTAATTATAACAAATTTTACAAATCAATGTTGTTCCGCCTACAATGTATAAAATAGCCGCATAGTGAGCAGGGAGGGATGCATTACATATATGAAGACTGATTTTTATGTATCCTCTTATCAAATTAATTAAGTTTACACTAATTATAGTCTATCACTTTTTTCCTTACGACAAATAATTTGAGAGCAGAAGGGATAAAGTTAAGGCCTGTAGTCTACATATAATATCAGCTTTTCAGGGTTCTTTATTCAATTTATTATAAACATGGATGTAAGTACCTAAGTAAATAAAAAAACTACAATTAGGATTACATTAAAAAAAAATTACCTATTGATTCGATATGGTATTTTTTGATGGTTGGTCTTCAAACAAAGTAGTTATTTAAACACATAGTTATGATTATTGTTTTATTATGAGTGTTCTAGGACTCTTCTGATCATTGAGTATGGCTTAACCAGTTTTTTAGTTTTATTTTTATTAATATTCAATTTCTAAGAGCATTTAAGTATAATGGCAAAATAAATATATCTAATCCCGCAAAATCTCATTTGAAAAGTTCCACACAGTTTCATTTTCATTTCATTTCCTGTCTTCGTATAAAAAGACAGTATTTCATGTTTTTAAACAAGTTTGAGATTATCAACTACAAAGTTGTGATTTTATAAATATTGGAGAGGTATTAGCGAGAGAAATGCGTCATGAATCACGAGGTGCACGTATGAGCTGTCGCCGGTGTCGGCTAGTCGACGATAACCTTTACACAAATTGCATGATAACAGAACACATAATTTTTCCACGTTTAACATCTTGTTTCTACTACGTAGTTAGATAGTATTTAATGAGAAATGTCCAAGAATTAATTAAGTTGTCCGGCGTAATTTCACTGAAAAGGTACATTTAATTCGAACACCAATAATGGACGGGATGGGATTTCAGTTTTTAATAAATATACCTATTTATAATATATTTGTTTAGGGATGTTGTTATGTATTAAACCGCAGAATCTAAAATATTAAAATTTATCTATTTAGATATTCTATATTCCCGTATGTTTAGGTTTGTATATATGTCACAATCTGTAATTTAAAAATACCTTCGTAAAAGAACCTTTACTTGATAGTAATTGAGTATAATTTGCCATCAACGATTAAGCTATCAAAGATACAAGGCCTTCACAAAATGAAGAACCCATACAACTGTAGGTCACCTTTAGGTATGTAAGAGTATTTATTTATTTACTTAGTCGAGATCTAAATGACCTTCAGGTCAGAGCTCATGTTGTTTGATTATTAAGTATCTTATTAATTTATGTTTACGTAACTGCACTAAGAATATTGCCTGTTATTAGAATTACATACATAATATATGTTGTTCCCATGATAAAAACATAAAAAAGCATATTTATAAAAGATAATCTGACACGAAAATTAAGTAAGTATGTAAGTATGTTGTAAAATAAAAATTGTATAACGTTACAGGACAACGGTCGCAGGAATGCAATGATCCCTATGGAGTTAATTGAATATTATTAATGGAGGCTGAAGTATCCAATGAACGTCAAATAAGTACATTTAAAAGTAATAATAAGAATTTGTTTATTACGATGCCGCTTCAGTAAGTATATACGGAGTCTAGCGAAAAAATATATAAATATAACTGTCTCATTAAGCATTAATCGTATCATAGACAATTAATAATAGTGTATATTTTGTTTAGAAACAAGTATGAGAGAGATTGATAAACAAAATGTATTTTTATAGCTATTAGTAAAAGATGTTCCGTGCGTTACCTATTAGTTGAATCGATTGTACATCAAAATAGAATTCAATACTTAATCTGTTTCCCAACAAAAAGTAACGACTGAAGAAAGAAAATTTGCATACAATCAAGCATGCTTAGAAAATGTAAGCCGATGTACGTAAACACATATTACTGTCAAGGTTGTAGGAATGTTATGACTTACAACGCATATGACTCTTAGGCCCTTATTCACAAACGTTACTTAGCTAAGTACAATTCTGAGATAATATGTCTGTTTGTCAGTGCTTATAGCATGACAGCATTCGCAGTGCGCAAGCATCCCTATGCCTCTATTTGTCTATATAGGCCCCTCTACTACTGAGAGAGATTAGGCCTTAGTCCACCACGCTGGTCTTGCGCGGATTGGTACATTTTACATACCCTCAAAATCCCTACAGAAAATTTCTCAGGTATACAAGTTTCCTCACGATGTTTTCCTTTACCGTTGAAGCAAGCGATAATTCATAAAGAATAGTATATACATTTATGAACATAATATAATAATGAAAACGACAATGAAGAATTTAAACGAAGTAACATTCAAAAGGAGTAAGATATATATCCCTATCCCTGTGATTGGCTAATATGAAGACACTACTTTAGGTACAAAGATGAACAAAGGCAAAGTAAACTATGAAATTGCCGACATGCGCTCGGGCGCACTGTGCGTCCTAATAGTATTATTTGTGAATATACGCGAATATTCATCCTTTTGCAGTCTTAGAACATTTCCACGTCTTTGCAGTATTATATTATAGACAGTCGAAATTGGTCTTGCGGCAGGCTTAGATTATAAATCGGAGGTTCTTGGTTCGATTATAGGCATCGAAATTTGCTTTTTAGATTGGAAATAGGGCTTTCATTAAGCATATTATAATGGAACGGAAATAAGCTCAGTGTATAGTAGCTGAATTAGTTAGTAGTCACATCTCCCAATATTTTTGCGCGACATGGTATTACCAGAGTCCGTAGCCCAAACGTCTTTCTACAAAATGTATAGGAATGTCATATTCTAGCGATAAGTCTCTCGTTTGGAAATGGCTATTATATTCCAATACATTTTATTTCTATTAGCCCCAGAAAAGATAGGGTAGAGGATATTTAAAATGAGTTCATCGCTAAACGTATAAACTGTGGTGCAACACTTATTCTTATCATTCATCTCAACTAGTTTCCACCAGTTACTTTCAAACTCTCCGAGTCTTCTATCCAAGATACAATACAATGGTGAATTGTAACGAGCTATCAAAGGAGTTATATTTGGATTCTCTTTCCATTATAGTAGAGCGTTGATCTGATACTTCTGAGTGTTTGTGTAACTTTTGTACTAAACGAAATTTAATATTTACGAATTTTAAATATTTGAATGTATAATCCTAAGAACCTACATTTAACTACGAGTACTACTTTTTTATTTAAAATTTCCCTACACAAAGAATACGTTTTCTCACCTATAATAAAAAATATTAAATACCTAAGCCAATTTACAACTCAGATGATAAACCTCTATTGATAGTAAACACACTCCCACGTGTTTCCTGTGTTTTTAATCAGCGTTATAGCTGCGGAGTCAGGAGTGCCGTATCTATCGATTTTATTAATTAATTCAATCAGATCAAGTGACATGTTGATTGGAAGGTCAATCATGGAAAGTTACTGTGAACTCATTTTCTCTGATAATGGGTAAGTTTTTTATTGTATGCTATTTTTATAGAGTGCTAGAGTTTATTAATTCGAAGGAATAATCTCTGAAACTACTGATCCTAATTCTTTTTTTTTAAATAATAGGATCAATAAGGTCAGGTCGTTATTATGTTTACGGGGGTATATCCGCGGGCGTTCTAATCGAAGGATAGCTTTGAGAACCGTATTGGTTTTTGGTAACAGAGAAAACAAAAATCCCTATTTATCTGTCCCCTAACCGTAAGGTTTTAGTTTAAGTTTATGTAAATAAACTCTTAGAATTACTGTTTAATTTTATGTAAATTAATTCCTTTTTTATTTGCGTAAAAATATTACAAAGGTATAAAATAAGTCGGTTAACTATAATCAATAATTGAATAATTTTACAAGATCCATAAGGCTGATATTTCCCGAATATCAAGAAATGTTTATTTGAACCTCTAAGTACCTACTACTTAAGAAGATATAGCTGTGTTTTTAGATAACTGTACAGCCCATTTATAATAAGTTATTTGTATTAATTATTGATCAGCGAAGATTAAAAATTGCGATGAAAATTTAAATACCCATATAAAAAAAAATCTTCTCGAAATTAAAATGAATGTACAAAAGTTTAATTAGAAATTCATTTAACGGCATAAGCTATTGTTACTTATATGTTTTTGACACGTGTTGCATTTAAACACATGAATTCGCACGTAACATTTGGCATAACATCAAAATATTACGGCGTGGTGATAAAGGAATATATATATTTTACTCATAGAAACAGCAAAAAACGGTAGAGCAAGGAAAATCTTAATAAAACAAACAACCAGCTAAGGTACTTACTTATCTCGGTCAATATTATTATGCCTCCTTTTTATGGTATACCTCTAGGTTTTTTGGATAAAGATCGTCAAAATTGGGGTTCTGACAACAAACGAATAATTTGCAATCATTTCAATTCATCACGTCAGTTAAGTATGGGGTTCTTAGGACAAACCGGGACAACGAATAACTTGCAATAATTTCACGTCAGCTAAATAAACAGGAGTATGACGGATATACATTATACACTAATGACTACTGATAAAGGACTCGCTGAATTAGTAATTATAGGGGGTTTTACCGATGATATCAAGGCGGATGTTCTGTTTATGAAAAAACCTATGAGATGTGTTTACTTAGTAATGAAATGAAACAGCTGCTTCCTCGCTATGTGTTGTGTGGAGTACATTTAAATAGCTTGGTATGAGAGTTGTTTATTGCTATATCTAGTAAGGGTATTTGAAGAAATACGTATTGTTTCTATTGGAAACATTATTGACAACGTAGGCATTGGTCAGGATACCATGATAAAGTCAGCATTGTCCGATGACGCTAAAATGTACGAGCATATTCCAAACAAACAATAATACGTGTCTGTTTGCTATTCTGTTATTAATTAAAGTATCGACCCTCTAATTGATCACTAATCACTCAAACATGTGTACCAACAATGAATGAAAGTAACAAGCTTGTGGCATGCGCTAATTTTGTCCGCACACGATGCTTTACGTCACGCAATCCTTGACTTTGAGACGCCTATGATCGCCTGTATTGTTGGCTCTTGGCCTACTGCAGTGGTTATTATTGGCCATTTTTGATGGAAATACGTTTATTACGGATCTCTAGTCGTTGACTAATTGGTTATTAATTTAGATTACCAAAATGCCATTATGGTAATGACTGAGCTATTTTATTTGTAATTGGGTTTTTTGGATCATTTTGTGGGCCATTGTCGTTTCGTTTTTATCTTTATATTACTCTATTATTATAATAATCAGCTTTAAATTGGACAAGTTAAAGGTTTGATTGTTTGTTGTTTTTTAATGAGCAAGATCGGAGATAGATACATCTGTATTATTTTACAAGAACCTAATAAAAAGTCTATTTGAGCGCTCATATTGCATTCTGCATTATCACCAGATTTTTTTAAAAGCAAAATAACTAATAAGACAAATAAAAAACAAACTTAAATCGGATTTGATCATAAAACCAAACGTTATGTACCTAACAGAAAAAGGAAAACCAACAGCATAAAGTTCTGTACTAAAGACGTATCAGTACAAATTGGCAATAATAGCAAGAAAGTATTGCACACATTCTACCGATTTGAGTTAAAACAAGGGGAAAATATTTAAACTAAAGTTAACCTTGGGAAGAGTCAGTCTGACAATCGTAACTAGTACGTGTTTTGCCAAAATATCGTATTTCACCCCAATAGATCATGATCTAGTGAAAGTTGACTTATAGTTAAGTATACCTTATGTCCGGCATTTAACGTTAAATTGGGTAGAATATTTTCCATACTACAAAAGGTTTTAAAGTTCTAGATTTGACTAAATAAAAAAATTCTCTTGCAGGGATAGAGTCTACATTATTAATACTGGTTTTGCCCGCGGCTCAGCTTGCGTGATAACGTTTTCCCCGAGACAAAAAGTAGCCTATAGCACCCAGGAGTAATATAGCTACCTATTAGTGAAAGAATTGCCAAAATTGGTTCAGTAGTACCAGAGATTAGCCCCTACAAACATTTCATCTAGATAATATTGGTATAGCTTGGCGTCTAATCGAATCTTAGGTTTATCAAAATAATCAAATACTACTTGAATTTCATGTCATTATCCATTTAGCGTATCATCAGTTTATAAAGATCTTGAAGACGACATAGGTACGTCTAGACCGCTAGAAATTATCCAATTATGCGGCGCACGTTTAAACCATTTTAGCATGTTTGGCTTCAGCGTGACGTGTGTTAAACGTTTAGCACATTCGTGAAACGTGTGATATTTACGACGTAGTCAGCTTATTGATCTACTATCCTTATTTACTTTCATTGTATACTTTAAACTACGTCGCATCAAATCCATTAAATACAAAAACATCGAATTCCAGTACAAATATCAAATATTTTAAGCAGATAATATCTTTGTTCTTTGAAGGTATCCTTTGCGATGAATCTGTCGACGCTACTTACACCAGCGTGTTGCAAGCGAAGGAAATTGCAACCCACGTGATTTACCCACGCGCTTTAACTACGTCCGACTGCACGAATTGCTGTTATTTGGCAATGATCAAAAATGAGACAAATGCTTCCTCTGAAAAGAGGTTGGGTTTAACTCTGTTATCCTTGTTCAAAACTAGGTGGTTATGACGAGTAAAAATAATAGAAGCAAGCATACAGATCGATCTACCGGATTTGCAAAAGTGTATGCTAGAAATGTCAATTTATGAAACTGAAACATACTTATTTTTTTAATCTATACTTATAATAAATCTGTAGAGAGGTCAATTCTGTACATGAAATATATTTCAAAAATAACTATCAGGGGGTGATTAGGGATCGATACTGATGCCAAAAATGCAATTAGTAAAATTTTTGTCTGTCTGTCTGTCTGTCTGTCTGTCTGTCTGTCTGTCTATCTGTCTGTATAACCGTTATAGAAACAAAAACTACTCGACGGATTTTAACGAAACTTGGTACAATTATTTTTCATACTCCTGTGCTGGTTATAGTATACTTTTCATCACGCTACAATTAATAGGAGCAGAGCAGTGAAGGGAAATGTTGGGAAAACGGGAGAAGTTACACCATTTTTTAAGCTTCCGTCGCGTGTGCAACCTTAATGGTTAAAGCTACATAGAAATCATGTATGACGGAAATGTTCTCCTTAAAATTATGTAAAAAATATCCCACGACAGCATATGTCTATCTTTTATGGTTGACTTATAATAACACGTGTAACTCCCGATAGCTTAGCAGTTCGAAGCTTTCTCATTATATTTGTTTACTAATCTTAGGAGCTATCGGTCCAAACTGAAAAATTCTTTTTGCGTTGGATAGCCCTTTATTTGTGGATTGCTATAGGCTATATATCATCACGCTATACCCAATAGGAGCGGAGCAGCAATGGCTAATCTCTGGAACTACCGGTCCAAACTGAAAAATTATTTTTGCGTTGGATAGTCCTTTGTTCGTGGAGTGCTCTAAGTTATATATCATCACGCTATGACCAATAGGAGCGGAGCAGTAATGGCTAATCTTAGGAACTACCAGTTTGAACTGAAAAATTCGTTTTGTGTTGGATAGCCCTTTATTTGTGGGGTGCTATAGGCTGTATATCATCACGCTATGACCAATAGGAGCGGAGCAGTAATGAAACATGTTACAAATACGGGGACAATTTATTAGTTTTGAGAGCTTCCGTTGCGTGCGCTGCGTAAACGGTTAAAGTTATGCAACAATGATGTATGTCGGGATTATTCCTCTTAAAAAAGTTCTAAAAAAATATATTATAAAACAAAGTCCCCCGCTGCATCCGTTTGCCTGAACGTCTTAAACTCAAAAACTACCCAACGTATTAAGATAAAATTTGGTATGGAGACAGTTTGAAACCCTGGGAAGAACATAGGCTCCCGGAAAACTACTACTTTTATAATGGAAAACTTTAGCCTGAAAAACTTTATAACGCGGGCGGAGCCGCGAGCAAAAGCTAGTATATAATAATATTATCTACAGCCAGCAACGGCACGGTTAAATTTAAATTAACGTAACTTTCATGTGGAGTGAATACATCTTAATAAAAATCTAGAACATTTTTTCTTGTCTATTTTGAAGGTTTGCCAACTAATGCAAAAAACAGCCTATATCAGTAACATTGTGTTGAGTATATTTTGTTTACAAATAAATTATGAGCAATCTGACGTCACAGTGTAGACTTTGTGCCTACAATCAATGCGACTAAACACCACACAGTTTACAAACAGATATTCTGTTTTAGATAAATAAAGTATAAACATTATATAATGCTGGTGATTATGTGGACTTTAGAATTAATATGACTCGAAAGATAACTAGAAAATTAAGAAACAACTAACCATAAACAACTATAGAATTTGCATGTTTAATATTTCAAAACTAAAATACTTAACTAAACTTTTCAATTAAGCTACATTTTAATAATGAACTATCTGCCTTGTTGAAACGAAATTTAATTAATTTAGGACCAAAATATTTGAACATGATTTAATGAATGCTTGAATAGTTATAAATAAAACCATGGGATAGGTCGTGTAGAAGTGCGGTATTAAATAACAACAATAAATTCATTTCTAAATCCAGTTTTTGCGAAAGTATTTGTTTAATTGTGTGTGATTATTCTTATTGATGTTGATTTTAACAGTTATTTTTTGTATTTTGTTGTACAGAATCGTAGCTTCATTACAATCGGTCATAATTGGGTATTCAGCAGGTAGTTTGCGATGGATACGACTTGAAAAAATATAATAAAAAAATAAAGAAAATAATAGAGTCTACTTACAAAAAAGTTAGTTAAAGAAAAAATATGGATACTTATAGATACCATGATATGGAAAGGACAAATAAAATATAAACGTACTTTTTATGTTATAGGGGGAAAACGAATACTTATATCGTGATTTCAAATGTTTGTTAGTTAGGTGCGTTAAATAAATACCTACTGTTACCTTAGAAAAGAAGAAGATATTTGTCTTCACGTTCAGTTATTCCGAAAGATTTTTATTAATAATAATCTCATTAGCTCATTATAATAAATAGATAGGTAGTCCTTGATATTAAGTCCTAAATTATTAATGTAGAGTGCATAATTTGTATTCCAGAAAAATGCGCGAGCGCAGAAAAGGGTTACACCTAGTATCTTGTTTTATTAATTTCATACGATTATCAAGCATTTATTACTCAGTTCTAGCGGCATTTCCCTGCTAGAACCACGCGCTAATATGTTTATAAATATTGCCTACAGCATTTGAAAAGAACTTATCCGGTGTTTTTTTACAATAACTGTACTGTAATAATACTATAATCAATTAATTATAATTAAGAATATTCGATTAAAAATATGTCTGTTAAAGAGCACGATCAAACGCCTACCAATATTTATTTTATTAAAAGAGAAGCCCCGTCGCGTCGACGCAATTTTTGCCTTCCCGCTGTTAATTTAATAAACTATTAAGAAATATGTCACTGTGTTATTGAGTTGGGTACATAATTGTGGAAATAAATAGAATAAAAGTTAACAAGTATTGTGATTTAGTTACAGATAAAATATGAAAATTGATTATCGCTCTATCGGTATAGGGGTAACGTATTTGACAGTGCACGGGGATGTTCTGGGTTCGGTTCTTAAGTGGGAAAAGATAAATTCTTGTGGCTTTTAAGCTTCAAGAAATGTTTAACAGGAACTCTAACCTCGACAGATATATCGTATAAAAATGTATAAACAATAAACAGAGGTCTCCATTTTACAATTGGTTTATAGGCACCATACAATTGCCATTGCCTCGTCTGACTTCAGAAGTAATAAAAAGATCTAGACATTACAACATTATAATACTTTACATTGTTTAAAAAAATATATAATATAATCAAGAAATTTTAAACTCAGACATGATTAGTGGTAATTAATACATAAATTAATAATAAATTTAGTTAAAACTAGGAAGGTAAACAAAGCTTCCCAGGCCACATAGCACAATTAAAAATAACGCACACAGTTTTATTACTCCATTGTAATTGAAAAAGTTCATTGACACTAGAAAGATTATAAATAAAACTTTATCGCACAAATGGGGAAGAACAAGTCATATTTAGAGGCGATTAATGTGGGGCGTATGCGGACGAGTTTTCTGTCGCCTAGCAGCAGTGTGTAGTCACTGTTATGTTCCGGTTTGAAGGACATTGTAGCCACTGAACATAATAAGACTTAAGATTTCATGTGTCAGGATGGCGAGCGCAGTGGAATACCAAACAATACTTTGTAATTCAAGGTGTTGGATGGTGTTTCTACTATTAATGGAGTCGTATCACTTACCATCAGGCGAAAGGCAAGCTCGTCTCGTCATTCAAAGCAATAAAAAAAACAATTTTTTTATCTGTGTACACAAGCTATTAACCACAGATTGAACAATGAACATATTAGATTTTATAATGTATGACATCAAATGTAAAGTCGTATATTCGGCGCAGGTGTATGTGAAAAACTTCTTTCACTGGTTTAAATCATTATAGCCTTACCAGGAAAATAAAAAACCTCGCCGTGTTGTGGTATGAAATGCAACTTATTTCTTATACTGACAATGTTAACTATAACACGAGAAAAAGAAGTGTCGCCACCAAAGCAGGTTTTTAATTTTTCTAGTCTATTGATATATTTTTTACAATGACGAAAATTGGCTATAAGGCTGTTAACATTCATAGTTAATATGTTGACTACAAACTTTGATATACCACAAAACCAATAAAAACGGCTTAATAGAAATAAGCGTTACGAGGAAAACTGCGCAATATTTTCATTTAAAATACATTACGTCTACATGGTTTATTTGTACTCACGTTAATAGTGCAACTATGCGATTATGAACTATTTATGAATGATGATGTTAAGCGCCTGTTCCTATTGAGTAGAGACACTTGGGGCCATATTCGTTATTTTCACTCTGATGAGCGATATTAGTTGAGAAACTGTCAAATTAAAGTCAGCATCTTAAGTTCGTCGCTATTTTATGAAAAAATCGATAGCATCTCAAATGATAAGTCACACCATATGATGGATTTTGACAGCTGACTTGTGTTTATTAAACAACGCCGGCTTAGGTGAGGACACTTAAGTGGCAAGCTTAATACAATAAATGTCTACTTGAGATCTTATAAAGTTGAGACAGATTTATCAATACTGCCTTAGGTTTATGAACTTTAAAAATCTACTGAACCTTACACCTCGATGTGCGCTACCGGAGAAGAAAGATGTCCTGTTCCTAAAAAAGAGCTTAAGACGTACGTTTCCGATATAACAGCTACTCTTTGTCTAGATAAATCACAGTGCCACTTTTCAAAAAGAGTTTTTACGGGAGCGGAACCATTTACAAAACATAGTTTATGATAAAAAAGAGTAACTGAGCTCCACATTGTAATGAAACGATTAGTCATAAATTATTATGTAAACATAAATATCACTCGACTATGAAATGTGCGGTGCGTGACCGTCTGTACATCGGTTTACACGTTCACATATAAAAACAATAGTGCCATCTAGGTATCACCCATGTAAACTTTATTAGGTAAGAGTAAAAGATAACCGTGTTTATTTTGTAGATAAATAAATATCTTATGTAAAATAAAAAGAAACTCCACGGAAAAGGTATATGTTATTATTAGTGATTTCAATTCATTGTATAAAACGAAACTGGAATGAAAATTAAATGACTCAACGTTAATTTCTCCTATACACGAACGTAGCGTCATCGCTATATTTTTGCAAGCATATTGCAGAAAGTATTTAATTTTGTTTTAATGACCAGCAATCAACTAGAGCAATCAAGATTGCAGACATATTGCTGGCTCTCGATCACAAGACCCTACGTAATTTTTTTATTTAAGATGGAAAATTTTATTTAAAATTTTCATTTTGTTTAAAATTTTAAAAAACAATAGTTCATGGTTCTTCTTAATTTATCTTGCAACATTATTGTTAATGTTTACTTTATAGAATAATCCGATATATATAATTAAATTTGTGTAAAATATAACATACAACCTAGCAACAGAGAGCCAGTATTATACAAATCATGTTAGAAACCACACAAAGTGAGTATCTTGCAATTCCAATTTCCAATCTCAGATCTTCCTTTAGCACCCTTTATACTATCGCTAGACAGCAATAAACGCATTACTACAGATTAAACTATATATAGGTAATGTGGTACATTGTGTAGATTCTGTTAAGTTCCGCCATAAGCACCGGTTTCAATACACGAACAAATAAATCTCTCGATAATAAATTCTTCGAGACAGCCGGCGTCGGATATGTGTCCGTAATTACTTCCCAGTACTAAGAGATATTTAATTATAGTTAAAGAAAGACAGGGTTAACTGTGGCGTGGAAAAACTAGATAATTAAATAATATGATAAAACATTCCAGAAAAAAAAATTAAGTCCCAGATGAAACATGCCTTAATGTAGCTTCCTATTAGTGAAAAAAAATTAATCAAAATCCGCTTCGTAGTTTCTGAGATTAGCCCATTCAAACAAAATAATATAAACTCTTCAGCTTTATATATTAGTATAGATAACGCAATTTTAAATTTGTTATGGAAGTTTAACGCATTTCTTTTTCGATTTCCATTACAAACTGGGTCACTTGATTAGTGTAACATTAATATAAACATATAATTTTACATCTATTTCTCAAAGGGTAGATAGAGACGACTGCAAACAGCAGCGTCCACGGTTTGCCAATTGATTTTAGACTATATTAATAGAAGCATTAGCACTAAAGTGATCGGAAGCTAAATCAAATACTTAGATCGTCTAGATAACAAATTGAATTAGCTCCGGGATTGATGGAGCGGCGTGCACCATGCAACCTTTACTCTAAACGAGTTATAACCTCCAGGGACAGATTAATTTTATGTCATGAAGGTTAAATATTTAAGGACCTATACATTTTAACAATATTTATAAAATGGAGGAACAACGCTATACATAATTATGTCATACTAAAGGTAATATATAAGTAGGTACACAAAAAAATGAGTTTTATTCCCACATTACAAGCGATCCGAGCTGTTAAAGCATTTTTATTGTATTACGTCGCGGACTTCATATTAAGACATCAAAGAACGCAACTAATAAATAATTCTATAGGCCTCTTCTATAGTATTTTCACGACTAGTGTAAGCCCGGAAAACAAAGGAAAATGCTGTTGAATTTCATAAAATGAGTGATTTTTTCTAAACTAAACAAACTTAAACTTCTCCCTCTCTTCAATACGCACAGTGAACAGTTGGTGCACCAGGTGTGCTCTGCCTGCCCTTCGGGAATAAAAGGCGTGAGTGTGTGTGTAAGATGAGGTAATCACAAATTATATTAAACCAACAGTATCCTGCGTTGAAATTTGAATGCCATTTAAATCAAATCACCGCCGAGCGTCACATGAGCGCAATTTGGTATAATTCGTTCTGGCATGTCTGGTTGCATTCGCATTCGCCCGGTGTTAATATCACTGATTCCAACCGGTTTGAACAAATTTGCACGGATAGCTTATATTCTTATACATTATCTTTAAATCAAAGTGGCCTTATTACATTTCGGAAGAGTGCTCCGTATGTTAATTGATTTATTGTACCTATACGAGTTTATATTATCTACACATGGTATACGGGAGTTTATTGGTGAGGGTATATTAAATATTTCTACCATGCCATTTAGCACTGTCCAAGTATTTAGGTCCAGTTTGATAAATTTAACAGCTCAGTTTACTAATTACATTATAAACAAGGTCTCAGTGACCTTATGTATAAATAATCCATCCCTCTAGTCCAAAGACCTAATGCAATTCTATTGTCGCGTACATATTTCTCAACAATAATTCTAGATTATCTATTGACTGTTAGTAACACAAGACAAAGATAAAACAATCGACATTTGTATCTTCAGATATTGCCTATAAAGATAATTTCTTATCAATACAACTATTAAACGGCTTATCTGCAATACAAGACAAACAGATAAAGTTTATTATTGCATACTATAGTGCATTACATTTCTTGGGGAAAGAATTACAGTAGCAACTACTGTCATGACAGGTTTGCTAGCGGCGTCGTCCGCGCAAAAGTCTGTTATATATCACGGATGATGTAGTTTTCTATTTAGGGAAACGATTTTCGGAATAGGGCCATTGTTGCTAGATTAAAAAAGTAAAGAAAACTCTTCATAGGATGGAGTTCGTATAAAGGTTTGTGAAAATTTTTCGATGTGTGTTACCCGATCCGAAAGCTAATAACTATTGTAAATATCATTTATTATTCATCTAAAACAGAATTATTAACTGGATGCGAGCAACACAAACAACATTAATTGCAAATATTGCGCAGTTTTATTTATAAAAAAGCCACTTTGTATCGACTAAATAGGAGCAATAGACAATAGAGTGCGGCCATTGTATCGATGGTCAATAGTCGCTCAGGAGGGGGTGACTGTACGCCGCGCTGTCGCTTCTGCACTCGTCTATTAAAAAAAAAGTATGGAAAAGCTGGCTGCGAAATGAGACGTTTGGAATCATTTCAAGCACTGATTCCAATTATTTAAGCGAAAATGCTAATTATTACTAGATAATAAGTAGGAAAGGAATTCAAATATTTCATTAATTCATTGCATACTGAATACTAAATATTAAATACAATAGGTAGAGCCAATTCTAAAGTTGATAGATATTTGTTTATACGTAGTACGTATCGAGTTTTAATCTTCCCCAATAATTTTGAATTACTTAATGTTTAGAAACAATAATAAAAGATTTAATGTTTACGCGAATGTTAGATATTGAAATATATATAACTACACATTTTTACGGATTTTATCCGTACGACGCGTGACCATGAAGACTGCAGTCTTCGAACGCGTCGGGCGAAAATTATAATATAAAAAACGCAATAATATCCTTAAAAATAATTACATTTCAACAATAGTAAAGCTCATATTAACAATTTGTATACTTATATACTATATTCTTCACATTATGTATTTTACCTAACTCTGCGTAGTTCTGTCCATTGATATTTTATTGTGCCGGAAACCAGTTGGTGTAGGAAAGTCCGATAATGGCCGTTGTCATCGACCTAGTTGGCTTACGTTCCGAATCACGTGAATGATTAAAATTTTATTTGTTGCAAATATAATAAACATTATGTTCGGAACAAGTTAAGAATATTACTCATTGCTTTTATCCCTGACTAATATTAAAATGTATGCATGATACTTTCGATATTTAAAATGATTAATATTTCGTGTTGTTGAGAGAGTTCCCGACGCACTACACATCTTCATAGGTTTTCTTGTCGGTAATTACTTATAGAGACAATTGAAATGAAATGATTTATTTGAATCTGTAAAATGTTATACATTATTTAGATTCCGCCAATATTAACTCTACCACCAGTTCGGAAAGCAGTTTTCACCAGAGAAGAACGAGCAAGAAACTCTGGTGTTGCTCTTTTTTCAACTGTGTTCTTATGATTTTTCAAGGTGTATTAATTACACAAAATAACTCAAAACAATAAGTAAAGCTCATCAACACTGAGTCGTTAATATTACTAATAATGTAAAAATAGTTTTAGTTATTCAAAAAGATAATAAACAGTAGAACTCTTTGGTTATTCATAAAAATTATAGCAAGAAACGTGAAGTTGTTATTGCGCCTTGTTGCTCCAATAAAGTTATTACTCCGACAAATTATATTTTTAGTTTAAAACTGAAACCGATATGACCGAATTATTTTTCCAAAAAATGTGGAAGAGTATTTTGAGTTTCATAACAAATTCGAAAAAAATATTCGTTACGACACGCACAAAACAATCCTCTAAAATATAAATTTTATATGTATCACTTGATTGAAGCCAAAAGGCGAATTGACCTATTTTGAGTCTTTACTTTTTGTAGATAAAATTGTGTACGTTTACCTTTTTTAATTAACTTCTGTCTAGGCAGTTAGTTGCGTTTACCTTGTGGTTAATACAGTTGTGGCTACTTCTTTTTTTATACAATTATTTGCATTTTTCAATTTGAATAATTTTGGAGTAAGAATATGAAAACGTCTCGTATATTGAGTAATAAAAAAGGTTTTTATTATGGTGAGTGGCATTATAGACTACGTTGGATCCAAAGCATCTTGTGTGGTCTGGTGCAACTTGCAAAATAGGGAGTAGGTACTAAGCGAATAAAATATTAATGTAGGGTCTCATATAACTCTTTAGACTCATTATTATTCTCAAAATATTGAATTTAAAAGGTGATGTGAAAAATAAAATAAACACCAAGAAAAGTAGTTGAACGGCTAGATAAATTACAAAGGCATTAATTTAAATATTTGGTAGATCTTGCAAACAAGAGTTAAGATATGATAGAACTTTTTTTAAAGTCTTTAAAGATATTAAACTTATTCTTTCTTAATTAATTGTATTGGACCTAATTTATTTGATTAAAAATAATTAACAACCCTATTATATTTTCTATGAAACATAAGTATCGAGTCACGTAATGAGTTTGTCACGCTTGAATAATCTGCTGTAATGGTGTACATTACACAATTTGCTTTGCGGTTATACGAGTCGTGTGAGCAGGAGTAGGTACAGTGTACACGCGACCCGCACGTGTTCGCATGCCAGATAGCTCAGCTGCCGTCCAAAAAACCGTTTATCGCCACAATCGTTTTAAAAATCTATTTTCGTTTTCATTCGCGCACGAGAAAGCGTCGGATCGTGATAATTTACATTCTATGTCAAGGTCGCGACGTCATTGGCTGATTCGTAAGTTTTAAATGAAGTTCCAATTTTGAATTTCGCATATTAGGTTATTTACACACTAGCTGAGGTAATGACTATCATTCATAGACAATTTATTTTATTTTATGTAGTTAATGCTCAGGCAGTATTGTGTGGGTAAGGGATATTACATATTATGTCATATCAGAACCGTAAAAAACGATAAAATGTTATAAGTATTATATGGTGGTGTTTTATGAAGTGCCATAATAAAGTAAAAATGTGTTTTATTATTGGTGTTATTAACCTTCGTGACGCGTCGGCCGCAGATCCGTATGCAGTTAATAATATACTGGGTTCGATTCCCTTATTACAATTAACAGCAGAGGGAAGCGGAACAAAATCCATGACTGTTTCCGTACGTTAATTTCCACAGCATGAGATAATCTTAAAATATGTTGTCTGTAGAGATATACATTTACAAAATGAAAAAAAATGTTTATGATGCTAAGGCATAAAATCCTTTGGGGGTAAATATTAGGAAAATTTGGATATTCAAGCAACGGCAGACCTGTAAATTTCCGGTACCTCAAATCTATTATCGATATTAAATTGTGAAAAAGGAGACCTTGAAAAGAAGTTCAGTTCTGTGGCCTTCTAGCTTTGTCATTAATAGAAAATGGCGGACAAGAAACTTTAATGCGCTTCGTAGAGAAATTGCCCGCATTTAAATCTAACTTGCAAACCCGTTCTGCAATATCGAGACGAGGCTACTTGCAGGGTTGTCACACGTGCTCATTATTTATACATACTTTATTTCTAATATAAAATACGGAACAGCTGATGTACATATTCCACAAAATAATCTGTAAATGTTGACAATACCTGAAACGGTTCACGGAAGGGGTTGTAAACATTTTTTCTTTTTAAATTTACCTACGTTTTCCACATTTATAATATTTATCGTTTCGTCCAAAATATTTTACGAGCCCTAATGAATATGAACTATCGAGTGCCAACCCTTGTTAGGTGTGCAATGAACTTGACAAAACCGGTGTCCGCGAGATATCGCCGTGCTAAGGGTGAGTTTGTGATTGGTTATTTCGAGGTAGGATTCAGCCTGTACATGAACATTAAGGTTGGATATTGTGTAATAATTATTAATGCAGTTATACACATACACAGTATTAGCATAAATATATACAGTAATAGTTTTCCTTATTGCTTTGTTATAGGCCGATTAATTAGAAAGGTAATTAAGTAAATATTGCAATTAAATAGTCATTTTTTAGTGACCATATTTTTTTGCCATTTAGCATACAAACCAGAATCTTATCCACTTCTTTTTTTTTATCCACTTATCAATTGCCTTTTCATATTTGTCTAAATAACGACTCGAGCGACAGTAGACTACAAAGTCAAGCTGTATGGCAATGTTCCGTTCTCGTCACCTTGAGATTCTAGATGTCAAATTTCACAGTGCCATGATAACGCCGGTTATAAAAAGAAATTGGGGACTCATTTGGCCAATCAACAAGTTTTGTGCACACGTATTTGCAGTTTCGTGTCATTTACGATTATTATGCGAGGTTGACGTCATATTACGTCAATATTACGTATTCAATACATGAGAAGGCGGCATGCACAAGATAATTTTATGTTTCTCAATAAATTCATTAGACCAACTACTGCAGTTTTGAGAATGCATTCGTATCGTAAAGGCGGTGAGCTCAAAACAGCATGTTGAACGTATTTTTAGAAGCTGTTTCGGAATATATAATACATAAAAGAAAAAAAATACAAACATACATTTACATTACGTTATGTTTGCTTTGTTTAATTTTTTTATAATATTGACATTGTTTCATTACATTCATATTGAAAATGTTACTGAAATTGTTCTTTCCTTGGATTTTCTAAAGTACACATAATTTTGATTTTCAACCAACACTAAGGATAAACAATATTTTTTTTCGAAAAAACCTAAAATTGATTTTATCTAGAAATGATTCGTAAATCAATGAATATTCCCAACTGTAGCTATTTCCAGAAGGTGTGATATATAAACAAATACCATTTTATCAGTTGTGAAAATACTTATCATATGCAATAGTGTTTTCACAAGATATATTTTTACACGACAATGATATTGCAGAATTAAACTTTTTTGCTTTTTGAAAATTATTTTTGATGTGTATAGTTTTATACATCACTTTTATGTATATAATTTTGTATTTAGGAATGCATATACAATGTTTTTATTATCATCAGATAAACAAGATAAGTCACAGTATTTTTGTTAAAAAAAAATACGCATAATACGTTGTGTAGCACGCCAAAAAACCTGTTACTAATAACAACAGTTAGGTATTTCTATACTAGCCTAGTTTGATATTGATAATAATATTAATGCGAAAGTTTGTGAAGACATTTTGGGTGTTTTCAATAAACGATCCCAATTTCAAACCGATTCCGAGAACGAACCAATTAAAATAAGCCATTTGTAAACTTATCAAAAAAGAATCTTGTTCTGATTGATTTACTTTTAAGATAGATCGAAAAAAAAATGTGTTCGTTTATTGAAAATGACGGTTAGAAGGAAACACAGAATTATTTATAAGTGAAATTTCACACAGATAAACCTCATTCTGGATTATAGACAAACACAATTTTATTCGGCTTGTTACAAGAAAAGTCCTCGATGCGTTTGGAACTTACTAGACACATGATTATATAGAACAACAATTTCCTTGAGCTAATTTGAACAATAATGTACATTCACCTCGTGTTACGACCGCTTTATATTTTAAGAGACAATTAAATTATAAATCCCATAACTACTTAGCTATTAACAGAGTTTTCCTCAGAGAGTAATAAGCAGACCATTACTAGTACAGATAATGTATAATACATCAATGACAGGTCACGCTGCACGCATGAGTTGTCCTTCGGGGTCGCCGATGCGGATCGCGTGGACATGCTCTGATGCGAATACCATAGGCAATATTACGATTATAGAGTAAGAAATATTTGTAGAGGTTTGTTGATTCCTTTTTTGATTTACTGTTATGAACTCCCATACCTTCTTGGTAACGTTAAGAAACAGAGAGTGTGTTTTTTAACCAGACATATACTTAAAAAAAAACTTTTCGAACGGTCAATTTCTTTATAGACATTACTTTTTATAAGTACTCAGTATATATATTGATCAAATTGTGGTTGTCTGTAATTCTTTATTTTCTTGCGTGTGAGGGAACACGAGTCATGGATATAAAATATATATCTTTTATCAAAGAATGCATCGATAAAATTTAAATGTCTTAAGTTGGTAAATACTTACTTACATTTAATATTGGCAAAGAAAACAGACGGGTCGTGGTTTTCTATACCTCCTACTTCACTATTCCAATTCCACTTTTCCTTGCCTCTCTTTTGTGCGAAATCCCGTCTATTCATCGAAGACGGTCGAAAAGGTCACGCGGGATGCTTTTCATTCAGTAATTTGAATAAGATGATATTCATTGTATTTTTAAAAATCGAAACTCATCATTTAAAGATAATAAATTCTGAGTAATAAATAAATATTATAATAAATAGGTACATAACCTATTGTTTCTTTTTTTCTTGCCTAGTATATCAATAGGCAACTAATATTAAGACTAAAATGGTTTTATTCAAATATGTAAACTTATTTCTCTAGCACACTTATTTTTTCGCGCCATTATCTTTAAATATAGAATGCTCAAGTCAACGATCGAAAATGTCCAAGTTTGAATTTTAACAAAGTTATTTGAATAATTCTATGAAATTGACTAGAAATTATTCTCGTCTCGTAGAGTACGAACGTTTATAATAAAGATAAAAATAGCCTGTTGCTACTTGCGGGACCGCCTGATCGAGCCCATTCTGCTGCGTCGTGAAAACACACACAACATCACGCGTTTATCACCGAAGGGATATGCAGAGGCGCAACCAAGGCACCCACTTTTCGGCAAGTGTGTTACGTCCCATGATGTGATGGGGGGCGAGCCCTTCGCCATATCGGGCACAAATTCCAGACTCCGGGCTGATACTGAGCAGAAAATCCCAAATATCATTTTGTCCGACCCGGGATTCGAATTCTCTGGGGTTCGATGAAACATAAACTGATTCTGTAATGGCTATGGGATGTTTACACGTTCTATAGTAATTACCTATTAAGTTTTTTAAATTATTACTTGTTTACTGATGGTCCTTTTGATACAATTATTCTAGATAATACAGTCGACGGTTCAATGATTACCACGATTGGCTATAAAAAGCAACACAATCCAGGATTATTTAAATTATTGTGCCGCACGCCTTTACGCTTATTAGTCACATTTACCTACCTATATTATGTTATGAATAGCCGAAAATACTTGTAATTAGAAAAAAAATTCTATATCACAAGTCATACATAGCTAGACATGTTGATTATTGATATCTACGCGAGACGTTCGAATTCAAAGAGATTTTTAGATTAGTAGCAGAGATTTGAAACAGCTTAAAGGCTTTTGAATTGACGAAATGAATGATAGCAAGATTTATGGCTCATCTATACATATTATAAATCGAAGTCCCCTTTTCTGTCTGACTGTATGTTATCGATTTTCTCAAAATCTATTGAACGGATTTTTATGAAATTTGGTATGGAGATAGTTAAGGACCCAGGAAAGGTTATAGCCTATTTTTTTTATCCCGGGAAAACATATAGCGGGACTTTTATCCCAGATAACTACATCACGCGGGCGAGGCCGCGAAAGCTAGTATTGCATATTATAACTGTGACAACCCAAAAATTCGACAGCAATGAATACGTAACAGCTTGAGTTGTGACAGATGTGAAATGCGATATTGATCTCAGGTGTGTTACAAAAATATGTAATGAATAAGCGTTAAATACCAATAAAATTATTAATTGAAGTGACTTTTTTTTTTTGTGAGGTTTTAAATCTTTTAGTAAACATATGCAATATTTAAAAAAAAAATCATTTTTTAAACAAATTATTCTTTAATCTTTGTATATTACCGCTGTAACACGTGTGCCGAAAATGTATGAATGAATGCTGAAAGCCGCTTGGTTGAGGGAGGGTCTTAAGTTACTGTCCGATTTTTTTAAAAAACATACTGTATTTCTGTTTTCTTATATTATGATCAACGATTATTACAAAAGGACTAAATATTAATAGTCAGTTCCTACAGATATACAATTTATAATTTAAAGTAATAGGAAGTAAGTGTCGCTTAGATTTTCTTAGCTCATACACAAATAACTCATTAACCTCAATGCTAATTACTGATGGAGTTAAATTGTTTATTTATAACCTCGTGACAGCAATCTAGATCACGTATCTATTCTCTAAAGACTAGCTGAGAGCCCTTCAACGATCTGTGTGAACCGGAACGACATCGAGGCGATCAAGGTCGTACAGCCACGCACAGGGCGCTCAAAGTTATTAACCTAGAGTTGTATAGCATCTAGAAACATCTTGGTCGTGGAAAATTTTATCAATAATAATTTACATTATTTTATTATGTCAATTTTTATTTTAGGTTTTACGAATTGTTGTTGCATTTTGTCTTTATAATTACCTACATAATTGCGTACAGTATTTAACGGCAAGATCAATATCATCGACTCTTTGTTTGAGCTTCTTGAGTCGACGATGACGATTTTATTCGTCTCCGGTGGCAAACATTAATTTCATATTACAGAGTTCACGCAAAATTTTATCTTCGGCTTAACAGTTCTCTATTCATTCCTTTCAATCATAGTGTATCCTAGGTATAGATATAAAATACGTTTACATTCTAAATCTATGGTCCTAGGTCTGTTTTGATTTTCGAACGCAGTACCTAATCCCGCTAAACGTGAATACTTCATGGTGCTTATAAAAATGAACGCTAGAGTTGCAGTTTGTCAGTTTGAATCGTGTTTGTCGTTTACACAACAATGGTAATGTTCACTGTAGCGGCCATCTGTTGGATCGGAAGCTGAGTCATGACTTCCGACGATCTCATTATAAAGTCACCTCACGCGCTTGGCAGGTGGTCGACACTTACTGATAAAATTAAGGAAGACCGAGGTTATTTGAAAAAAGGTTGTTTGAAAAAACTTTAATAATACTATGAATTGTATTATAAACAAGAAAGCTTTTTAAAGAAATATATAAACTTAAATACTTAATTACGATATATAATTCACAGCATTATTTGGAAATTTTGTTATTATTAATATCATACAAGAAAAAAGAAATTTGGATTTGAAAAACAAAATTTTTCCTTGACTTAGCACTTATTAAAATGATAGTAGCGTTTAATCTTGTTTAACCGTACTAAAATATAGTATAGGTAATGATATTTACTGGATATATGTCATATAAGTACCTGGTAGAGAATTTTGATATATGTATTACAGATAGACTGTCATATGCCTAGATATCTTAAAGTAAGAAAGTCAAACGTCTTCCTAACTCTACATTTTGTTGAGAACAAGATAAGAAAAATCCACACCATATTTTATCCGAGACTGAACCGCTCAATTTGTATTACATTTTATGTTTCATTCGCGCGTCATCCATGTAATGTATTCTCTGCAGAGAAGATAAAATGTAATTTTATAGGCGACGCCAGTGGAGCGAATTATTGTAAAGAGATACCGCTGAGACCGAGTGACAGATTGAACGTTTGAATCTAATTGAATGGTGTAATCCACTTTGAGGCTACCTTGAAGATTCTTATTCAATTGAAAATGCTTTTATCGTTGCTTTTTTGTTTTCACGATATTATTTAGTTATAGAATGGAAAAGAAGAAATGGGTATGTAGAGCTGATAGCGATTGGATAAGTAAATTTCTTATAGGATAAATATTTACTCTAATAATTTATTTATCTAGTTAAGGTTTCACCTATGGTGCCGTGGACAAGATGCTTGAGAGCAAATGTTGAGCAGTAAATATATGACTTGAGTTCTATGTGCTGTAAACTATCTGGGTGGCTCGTAATTTACTTATCTATTGTATTCATTTCGTCCTATATTTGTTTGTTTTTGATAGCTGTGAGCTACCCAAATATAATAAAATAAAATAAATAAATAAGATGAAAATATTTCTTTAATACCCTGATGATTGACACAGTATAATTGTTTTATGCTGCGGAGTAAAAAGCATTATTATAATTATTTAAAATAATTACTCCGTTTCGGCTTACGTTAATCCGACAATAAATCTTTATCTTTAGTTACAGTCATAAAAAATAATAAAGAAAACAATATTAAAATGAATCAATACTAGGAATACAATGCAAGTGACAGATAAGACAGGATATTGTGTTTGCGAACAAAACGAATGCAAACAAAGCGATGTGATTCACACTAACCTAATAATTAGAACAAAGTAATTGTATGGATGCTGTTTGTATTATAACCATTATTAATAGTGGTATTAGAGTCATACATTATGTAATTTATCCTCGAAGGAGTAAGCAGAGGCGCTACTAGTGCATTCACTTGTTCTGAAGGACATAGAATTGAATATAGTGAAAATCATGCCAAAATGGCTGATATGCAGTTTATCTATAGGCATCGAAAGCCCACCCCATGAATATGAAGATATATTAGGGGAGTCCCTAATGAGACCGGCAACGTATACAACATTCTCTTAAAATTGTGGGTGTTGATTGACGATGGAGAGAGTGTTTGTCATTATTTTTCGGTTGAAGCACCGTCCTTGCTGGGTTACGGAAAAAAAGCAAGCGTCGAAATAATTTTCATAAAGTATAGAAAGAAGTAGACAGTACATAACGTGAACTTTGTGTAAATACTATGTTAAGATGTAGAGAATATTAGTATAAAAGCATATTGACATAGAGATTTAATGCTCACTCGTTAAAAGCGGTGTGAGGCAACTGAAAACTGCTTCAAAGAAATTGAATACATGACGTAAGTTTTACTCTTTAGGTCTATATTATAATAGAAGATTGTTTTTCACTAATGATGTTTTGGTAAATCCTACAAGGAACGGAGATGGAACAAAATAGAAGATATCCCCTGCTATATGAACTTTATTTATCAAGGTCTTAGAGACAATTTGTCACTCAGCAGTTTGCTCCGAATAAGCATGTTCCAAATACATAATAATCATTGGTTTACTGAAATTTCTTCCAAGTGTTCAAAACGTTCACATATTCTCTGGAACCTGGTTTTAGCCGGTTGTTATTTTTTACATTGACCTCCCTACGTGTTTTATTACAGTACTTCTAATATTTAAAACTATAATATTCATATTCGATATGGTAACTTAGGGACCACGATCGTAATTTTTGCCATTGGCGGCTGTTTGTTACGAAAATAAAACAAATATTCGTTAGTTATACATAGGACGTTGTGACGTATCGTTTTAAAACGAAACGAAAACGTGTAAATCGTGACCACGAACGTGACAAATATATGAATCATATTATTTATAAGTAATACACGCTAATTTTAAACTGATTAATTCGTTTTCTACTAATATATTGTAAACTCATTTGGTAAGTAATATGGAAACGCTGAATTAATCTCCAAAACAAATACAATTTTTACAACGATTAATAACAGTTAAAATATTTATAATACATTGTGCGAGAAATAAATGATCTAAGTATTGTGCATGGTAGTAATACAAAAGTAAACGAATATGTTTGTTATGCGTAAATGTTTGTTTAGGGCTGGTCCGTGGTTTAGGGTTGTCTTTCAGTGTGTGCACGAACGAGGGTGCATTTACTCTTATAGTTTTTAAATTCTCATGTTATATATTATATATGGGTAGAAATAGCGGTCTTTATACAAAAAACGACTAGCAAGGCTTTTTTTATTTTTATGGTGTTATTATTTTATTTTGCGCGCCATAACTCAGGGTGGTCGACCTTGACAGTGGGTAATGGGTATTGGGTATATTATTATTGGTTAAGAAACGTTAACTTATGTCAAAAAATCTTAACCTATTTTTTATCTATTTATAATATCTTAGAGTCCTATAAATTAAATTTAGTAATAGCATTAATAAGTAGTTCTTTGCCTAACCACTCGTGGCTACGTAGAATATCAATTTTCAAAAATTGTGTTTCAGTATGGTCTTTTTCTGTATCTGTTGAATACTATTTAGTAAATTAAATGCCTAAATATGCATTTTTACTGCATAATCAGCGGTCTTTGAAAACTATGTATTATTTACAAGGAATTTAATTTGTACGTAGAAGATTGATGAATTATTAATTACAGTTGATCCATTTTTAGCGCCACTATTCATTCTAATAAATGATCCAAAAGTTCATGTAGGTTTAATCGTAATTAATTTAACTGTAAAGTTAACAAAAGCAAATGCCGTTGGGATTTCTGCTACAATTCATCATACGACTGGTCTAAAATCCCAAATAAACTAACAGCATCCGGTTTTGAACCCGAGCTGCGCGACACGATCGCATCCGCAGCAGATTTCTGCACTCGCCTGTGTATAATGTGTATCGTGTATAATATTTGCGCGGCGAGCTGCACGCACGCGCCTCGCACAACTGTCAACGCCACTCGGTAGTATTTTTAGTGAACTATCAAATACCTCGTATGGGGAACGGCTTGGTCATGATGGTCTCGGTGGTGGGCGGCAGCAGGCGCTGCGTCTCCTCCGACATGGCACTAGTGCACTTGTTCAACTCATGTTTTTTACTGTCACAGTGACTGTTGACGCCGCCGCGCAGCCGCAGCGACGGCGATATGTTCGCGACGTCCATCTGCGCGCGCTATCCAAACATGACTGAAGCTCGTACGCGTTTCACTGCGAGAGTGCGAGCGCAAGACTGGCCGCTACCGGCTGCTGTCCGCACAGCGCAATGAAGCGACCGCGACCGATATCACTACGGGAATTCGCTTGTCACTATTGTGTTTCGAGCAGGGGCGCAGACGGACGCACGTACCGGAGTACCTCCAGCGACAAACTGAGAGCATTTGGGCATCATGCCACCGACCAACGTAAACAACCAACATAATGTACAATAGTTCACGTAATGTTTATTGTTTGTTAATACGTAGGCGTGCGGCAGTGACCTTTGCCGGCTGCACGGCGCTGGACAGCGCGAGGATGCCAGTGTCATCCGACAGAGGTGGAACGTAGTAAACTTATCCATCTGCCAAGTTTTTGACATCAAAGCAGTTATCTGAGCATATTATTAGATATTATATTTGTAGAGTAATTTGGAGAGTGCGGGTGAGTTGGCCGCTATTACATTTGGCAGAGTGATAAATCACTGAAGTGAGAGTGATGCTGATGACGTGCAGTCACTCCCTGGGGAGTGAGATTGAAATATTGTTTCAAACGCCTTCGTTCCTGTTCATTGTTTTACTGAGGACAAACATATAACAATAGATACATACCTACCTAAAAGCAAAGTAGACTAATGGTCTTATTCATAATAAAACCCTTATCGAAGGTATAAATCGCAAATAGTTAAAACGTCCTATAAGCTTACCAAGCCTTCGATAAAATTTCTTATTCATAATGGTTTCATAAACCTCCGATAACAAAAAGGCCTTTAAATGTGCACAATGTTGCCATTTCGTAGTAAAAAATCATTTAAATAAGTTCTACCAATTACTACCAAGTTTTGTCTCTGGAAACTGACAATAAAAAAAAATTGTCTGTCATTGTCACAATGGCGTTTGTCAAAAAAGTAAATAAAATAAATACAGGAGAAAGATTTATTTGTTGTTCTCGAAATTCTTTGTAAAACTTGGAAGAACGCAGGCAGCAAATTGCGATAAAATGGTAGAGAAGTGAAAAGTAGTTGGGGAAAGACAAAGATGGTGCAGCTCTTTTCTGTATTTGAACGTTTGCGCTATGCATGCCTGCATTACTAACTATTGCTTTTTTTACAAGATTACGTTGAAGAAATTGATTATGGAGCGGGTATGAACCCGCTCCCTAACCAAAACCCTCCCTAAAAGAATATGAATTCTTGAACGTGAATGTCGACACGAACTACAATTTCATATAGGTGTCGTAGATTCATTTGAGGGAGCTGTGCTAACTGAAATGTAATATTGCTACTCTTGCATTGCGCATGTCAATGCAACTATTACGCAACAATACGCACTATGATAGCCACTCTTAAAATATTCATATAAATAAAATATTTGGATAATATACAATAGTGATTATGTACCGTGGTGGCATTCAGTACAAATAATAAAGTTAAAACAGCACAATGAAATATAAAAGGAATAAATCAATTTTATTTTTAGATCATGCTCATTGTGCCTCCTCAGACCCCACTTCCAATAGAAAATATAAAGGAGATATCTATATATGCATTTTATGCTATAATCATGTAGGATATTATTGTTTTAGGTAGGTCATAAGTAAAACATATTTTTGAGGTCTTTATTAGTTGAAATAAGAAAGAAAATAAATAAAAACCGTTATTTATCATGTAGGCATATATATAAAAGGCTCTTATGACAAGTCAACATATAATCAAATATGATTTACAATTTGTAAAGTACACAGATTAAGGCATGCATATGATGCATTAGTATACTATAATCCACCTCCACCTGGAAATATAAGAGAGGTATTAACAAATCATCATTAAGTAATTTAAATTTTATACTATAATCCTGTGGGATACTACTGTTGTATATTTGAATAAACATTTTTTTTATTTCAAATTATGTTGAATGCTTATACATTGCATAATTTCAGGTTTGTCCCACATCTGCAGAATAAATTGCAACAGTAGAAGTGCAAGACAGGAAAGAGTTACATGCTATTCAGATGGACAATGAGCTTCAGTGAAATAAAAAATAAAATTGAGATATATTAATAAAAGAAAAATATAAATTTTATAAAAACAAATGACAATGACTAACTTTAATTATGTTGTATAATTAGTTACCTTTCAGTGTGAACAACTTTAGTCTAGATTTTGGGTCAATGATGATAATAATTGATTCTGACACCTCTTCAATATTGGACACACTTCTGTGGCATATATCTTTCTTTGAGCAATTGCAATGTTGTGCAACACTGCAAGAGCCACAATAGTAGTCTTCACATTTCCAAATTTAAGATATGCCATGAAACAGACATTGAAAATGCTGTTTCCACACACCAAAGTTCTTGTTGCAATATCCGGGAGTTATGAGTGCTGCTTTGCCATCAAATATCTCTGATCTGAAGATTAGCATCACAATTCACCTACAACAAACCTTTAAATCTTACCTGAACAACAACATTGAGGAAATAATATCCTTTTCTATATAATATTAGGCTGCATCACAACCATATTTTTTAATGTTATATGGGTGTAATAAATACAACCAATTATAGATGGGAAGTCTTTACATGGTGAAATTCCAGCCTTAACAAGGGTTCCTCTGAAAAGAAGTGGGGTATAATTATAATCTGCAGCATGTAATACGAGCGCACGCTCCACTTTGCTACATATACCACTGGTAGTGGCTTAAGATAATCCATAGAGATGTCCAACATCTTACATCTATTAAGAAAACGAATCTAAAAGTAGCTCTTCATTAGGTACACGTATTTACCGAAGTCTGTATAAATATGGAATAGAATTAACTTACCTCATGACGATCCCAACATGTCAATGCAGTTAATTAATACTTGCAATTCTGATGATCTGCCACAACTTATACGGTGAAGCTGCAACTCTTCGCGGACTATCAGTCACTTATAAATGCAGCCGTATGTTGGGAAAAATAATACCGTTTACGGAATTCATCATTATCCAGAGAAAATGGATCTAATTTCGGACGACACATTTTTCTACCTAAAGCAGCCTAGCTTGCATTTTTAATACGTAACTAAATAAAATTATTTCTTGAAACGAAAATGATCGAAATGTTGTTTACTTCTAAGTACAAACTGACTTTGGCAACAAGCGTCAAACACGAAACAGCTGACCGACGTCAGCCATTTTTTGCTATCGAACGCTTAACATAGGTGTAAAGACGGGGTTAGGCTCGATAAATCAAAGCATCTTTATCGGAGACTTTTAGCGCAATTTAACCATTATGAATACCAATTTTTTACATGCCTCCGATAACGCCCAGATAAACTTCCGATAATTCTGATAGTTTTATTATGAATAAGACCAATAATCTTTACTTTGATTATAATACATGTACTTGAGTACTCTTCTAGAATATTCTCAATGGTCCGTTTACCACCATTACCTATGTAATGGCTCGTTTACTGTCTAATGTAGAGATGCCACAGCAAATCATGCTCCAGAAGAACCAGTTGAAAACAACTTCGAGAGTCAGGACTCTACCGCCTGTTTGCGTCATTTAAGATGCGTCTATGCAATGTTTTATTTTTAAGTATGATAAGAACTTTTGATAAACACATGAATCATCACAGCTGGATTTGATTTCGTTATTCTTTTTTTTAGTTACACTTTACATATATTTTATATAAGTACTATCACACTAATACCGAAGAGATAAGTATAATGGATCGATGATTCATCGAGCCTACTTCCATAGTTTTTTCAATAAATACAGTTAGTTCTTTACTTCCACAGTTTTTTAATAAATACCTTAGTGAGTTTGTCGTGTACCTACCTTATATGGCGAATAATTCTTCCCTCCCCCCTGAGGCAATTCTTGTGCGCTTGGTTTCCACACCGAATGCACGCCTATGCATGGGAGGACATTTGCCGCGACGTGGTTCATGTAACTTCATACTGAGGCTTTTGAGGGCTCTCGAACATTTCCTGGACTTCTCTCCTCCGCCCTTCCTAAGGGGGTTCCTTTCCTTTCCCCAGCTATCCTCTCCCAACTTTCCTCCAGGCCACTTACAGCAAAGTAGAGATAGAAAGTACAGATGTAATTACCCTAAATGAAATAAATGATATAATTTATTTAAACATATACGTTGTATATTGTTTAGGTTCCATAAATATTAACTCTACTACCAGTTTAGAAAGCAGTTTTCACCAGAGAAGAACGGGCAAGAAACTCTAGTGTTGCTCTATTCAAAATCAGTTTAAGGTATAAACTACAATACTTAATACAGTTATTATATTTAGAGTAGTTTATTCATATGTTCGCAAAATAGGTAGTCATTAATTTTAAATTTCTATACGAGTTCACAACCCTCTCAGGAATCATGAGATAGGTGTAAATGAAATGCTAGGCTGCAGGAATGTTTGTTTTGGTTTATGCTAACTATTTACCCACACAATGGACACATTAACTCCTGTGCGTTTCTGCAAACTAGACAATGTTTAGAATACTGCGCGAACTGCCATTACATTGTAACTTTAATCTCTACGATGATATTAATACGCGGAAGCGATGTGTAAGAGTTAGCGAAATATAAGTAAATAACGCTCGTCTATACCTTGATAATTTTTTCTTTGTACTATAACTAATATTTTGACTGCTTCCATGTTGTCATTGTAATTTGTATGGCGTGCGCGGTATCACATAGTTCTGACGATTTGTAAATCTTTAGGGAAACCTCTCTTAGCAGTGGAAGCCTGGTATAAGTATTATATGGGACACTCTGTGGCTGATGATGATGTTTTGCAGTTCGGTTTATGGTATACCCGAAGGTACATAGATAGGTCAGTGTAATTCTAATTTTTATGGGTACTGAATTAATGTAAATACATAATTAGTATCTACATAATGAAAATTATTTTTATTTTATTATTCCTATGATTGCATCTCCAAAAATAAGAGAATTAACATCATATTAATCCGTTACATAAATCGACTGAATATAAAAGAGAGACAAATTGACCATATAGTTGACATTTTTAATTCATTTATGTTGTAAGTATGTACTTAATCCTAGGAATAAATTTTATCTAATGATTGGAAAATCAAACCTTAATTACGCATATAATTGATACTACGTCATTCTGTTACAGACTATCCTGAGTGAATAATATTAGAGTCCAATAAAACCCTGAGGATCATAAATCATAAAATTATGTATTTGCTAAAATAGCGGTTGCTATCATGTATTGACTAAACACTGTAAACAGGCTAAGGTAGCTGTTTCGTTCGGGTTAGGCTAATAGAATGTGACATCGACCAGTCCGCGGTACGTGACCTCTCCCGCGTTATCTTGCAGCCGGTTACGTTTTTTGTCTGTGGTTTTTAATGGCAAAATATTTAAAAAAAGAATCGGCTTGATTGTTTTTTAATAACTATACATAACGGTAATAATGTTTTACGTATGCATTGGATTTGGATTTGTTAAAATTAATTTATTTTTTAAAACGTTTTGTGCGATATTTTTATTTATCATGTTATAGTTTTACGGAAGCTCCTTCTTTTAGATCAATAACTTGTCGTTTTTATATTGTAGATGTCCTTAAATGTTTGATGCTAATTCGTTTTGTTTTTATAATTGAATTTTCATTTTTCTGCAAATCAGCCAGCAAACCATTTTAAAATATTTATAAACCATAAAACCCAAATCGTCTCAAATTACGCCGTTCATTCCTCAAAATATTGGATTGATTTTTACCGCCAGCAATTATATTCAGGTACTAAAATAAAGAAATGGAAATGTTCGAAACATTTTTAAATTCGATACCAAAGAACCGTTCAGACATGGTGAATGAGTTGGAAATTCCGGAGGTAACATTATCTCCGTACTTATGGACGGATCGTGACGAAATCCTCAGCACTAGGAGTGACAGTGTCCTCACCGGGAGTGAGGAGTACGAGGTTAAGACCTACAGTACAGACTCGAGTCTGCCCTTGTCCAGGGCTATGACAGACTCCGAGATCGATTACGGGAGGTATAGGCGGGTGAGTTCCGAGTTGTGAGTTGTATAATCAACGGTGTCGAGGGGCTAAAACAGTCAAAGCAGGTGGTAATGCCCCAGTGTGGGCATTGGTGGCTTTCAGGGGGACCTACTACATGTCCAAACTATCTTCATATTAAATTGCAACTAAATCCATTCGGTAGTTTAGCCGTGAATGCGTAAAAAATGCATACATTTTCGAATTTATATTAGTAAGGATTTAAGTTTTAACTTAGAAATACATACGACTCTATGACATATGACACACTAGGTATATTTAAATAAAGTAATTTCGGGGGATGTTAGAAAACAATTGATTCTCAAAGTGGTCAGTAAACGAAATAAGTTCCATTTATAATAATTGAAGACCCTACATGAAAACCCAAGTCTTATATCTTTGGACCACGATATACTTTCGATCTAACTACAACTAGCTCTTTTGAAGAAGTTTTGTTAATTCCATTTTTAGGAGTTATTTTTGTGTGTCAAATGATTTTCGTCATTTCAGACCTTTTTTCGTGGGGAAAATGGCGTAATCGCACTAATGGGTTGAGGGGAACGGGCTATTATAATACTTCATAGATAAGCCGCCGGAAGTTTATTTTATATTTAGAATATAATAAAAGACAAATAGAATAACGGAAGTCTTTTCAAATGTATACGTGTGTTGGTTCACGATCTCTTTAATTCAAAGAAGTCTATATCGTCATTTATTTGAGTGGGTTTAAAGCGGTTCGTTAGAAAGCACATCGCACATGGACCCGCTCACGTTCACTTTTTTGTTGCTTGATTGTGGACTGATAACGTGTGGTAGCCCACGTAACGCCGCTGGAAGTGTGCAATTCTGAATCAAGGACGAACCTTTGAATTGCAGTTACCTAGCTAAAGAATAAATTATCTATTTACTTTTCGTGAAATTATATTTAAGAATACAGACAGGCCGTCATAGTTTTAGCGACTATTAAGGGGCAAATCACACGTCTATTTTAGGTCATAGTACTCGAGATGAGTCATACTCACCGTAATGTTCAGTATAGAGATTTTGAAGTACCTACTAGAATCAAATAGACCACATGATTGAGTTCGAATGGAAACAAAATTTGTTTTGGTTATGCTTAAGTGCTATATTCGATCTACCCCTTACCATAATGTAGTTAATCGCAATGAGTACTAATTTAAATTCTGTCCTGTTGATATGTACTTACATATGATGGTAATCTTTTACCTCCACAGCTGAAGAGTAGAAGTTTGAGTGACCCTTGGGATCAAATGAGGGCTGCACTGGACGCCTTTCCGTCAGAGTACCTCGCTTCTCTTAATAGGTATTTATTATATAATATAGCGACAAACAACTTGAGCACACACAACTGCGAGATAGAGTATTACTTTTGTACGTAAATGTAGCTAAACTAAAGTCCCCTACAACGCGGTGGCGTGCTCAAGATGTTTGGCGGCTATTATAATATCTATTATGAATTTTATTTGATATTACTGTAAGCCACTACTCCGAGTAAAGATCCAGTTTCGATACATAAATCGAGTAATCCGTTGAACATTTAGTTTGACACGCTTTGGTCATTATTTATTACCAAATATTTCACTCGATTCATCATTACATCAGCCGCAGGATATCCACTGTTGAACATGGCCCTCCCCCAAAGATTTCCAGATAGACCTATTGTAAGCGGACCGCACCCAGCGACCTCCTGCGAATTTTATGAGGTCATCAGTCCACCTCGTGGGTGGACGTCCGACTCTGCGCTTGCCAGTGTATTAAATTATGATTGCTTCACTGGATTAAACGATAATTATGACCTTATTGTAATAATTTCCATCGCCAATATTTTTTTGTTAGTTTCGAAACATCAACATCCGACGTGATGGAAGAAGCGTGCACGCAGGAGCGTCTGCGGCTTTACAACGACGAGCTGAAGCTAAAGATGGAGCGGTTCTTTGAAGAGGAGTGCCGCGTGTTCACGCCTGATGACCCTGGGCTGCTTGCGTTGGAAGATGCGCTGCAGACCATGGACTTAAAGGCGGGTTTTAGAGAGTTTATTCCCAAAGGACAATATTTTTCCAGAACGTTTTAAACATCTTTCATAATTATTTTGATAATTAACAACAGTATTCTATTTGTTACAGACATTGGACTCCGATTTAGATAGTGTAACGACGACCTAAATCATCCCGATGTTTGGTTCTGGAGAGGAAAAACGCTTTTGATTTTAGATCTTATGACGCGCACTTTGCCTCAGTTCTACAAGACACAATACACATGGTATTTGGTATGTTTGTAATATAGTGTACCTAGAACTCTTATTAAATGCATTTTCCATATAGTTCAATGTTATATAATGCAAAAGTCAATTCTTGTAAGTTTCTAAAATTGCTTTTTATAATTGAATTTACTGTGAACAATTACATCTTCTCGTGTTAAGATTCCACTGTAGATGTTCTAAACATCCCGTTGTTGGTTTTGCTTTCTCTTTATCGCTTATAAACAGATATAGTAGGATTTAAATAAAATATATATTATGTGTAAAATGTGTTTTAATGGGAATGATTTCCAACATCACAACAATGACTTATTGTACCCACAACAGGCTTACAATTTTAAAACTTAAACAAATCATAAAAAGCCGGCGAAACAATTGTCCGAAAACTGATTCAAAACTTTTACTCGGACCTATTTCACCAGCAATGTTTTTGTTTTACAAAAAAATATATAAATTTAAACAATTCACAAAATTATATTGCACCTTCATATTTGGAATGAGATTCTTAAATTAAAAATGTCAACCGCAGATAATGTAAAAACCGTTATTTGGAATCAATCACTTAATGTTATCAGTCTGTCGCGATGCAAACAGTTGAATCACAAGATATCACCGAACTCCATAATCAATAAGATAGAAAAATATTAGCAATACTCGGAAATTCCTTTAACATTCTCAATAAAAATAGTTTAGTGACGTCTTGTGACTCGCATATTTTTTATCATGAGCATACAAACAATAACTCATACATAGAAGTGTTCAAATAATTTACGTTGGAATTCGTGAAGTAATGTTTGACGCAAACTTCTTATTTTTAATTTGTTCCATCGCGTTCCGAGTATCATTGTTGATATTTTCAACATATAAAACATTGACACTTGAAGAAACTTATATATTTTACTCACCATAAAGTTGTACATTTTTAGAAGTTTGCGCCGAACAATGAATGCGCGTGTAAAGTGATTTTTTCTAGAGGCTTTACTATCTATTGTAGACGGCGGACAGGACAAAAGCTTTACTCTATACACCATCAACAGATATATTGTACTTGTCGACCGCGCCAGAAAGACGAAACAATTATGTCCATTTAAAGCATAAATATGAGATACATTAACAATTTCGTCTTCCCGGCATGTCGAGTCTTACTCTTAATTTACTTATAATATAAAAATATCGCCAATAAATGTGAAATAATAACCTTTTGGTAACACAATACACTTAACATTAGATATACTATAATAGCAAAATAAAAAATAGTTCGCTGCCCTACATTGGACGTGCTTCATTCATAAAAAGGCGATCTTATTCTAAAACATTACTTTAATATAAAGTAAGACTGATATATCACGGAGGCAAAGAAACATGGAACATAATTCGAGAAGATTCCGTAAACCATTTATAAGTTGATTTTTTATATAAAATTATAATCCACTAGCCATTAATCAATGTAATTATAAATGCACTGCATTCTTGGTTTTTATATCAGCGTAGTAATTCTCTTTTATTTTAAATGTAATTACGTAAAATACATAAAAAGACAGAATAACGTGAGTGTTTTCATAATAGTTTTATTATTAACAACATTATAAAACTTATTCGCATATCGTACGAACATCTCATTAAACGTAATAAACGTAGATATTATTAATTAAATAAACAAAGCGTTCATAGTTATGGAAGTGTTTTATAATCATTTCAACGCATTATAACTCAAAGAGAATGGTAATAAAAATATTTTTGTTTTATACTGTTGGTATCATTTATCTCATACAAACTAAATAACTCATGAAAAGATTTTTGAACGATTATTGTAATTGAACAATATGGTTACGTAAGTAATAAAAATAAACGCAAGTGATGTTATCTGGTTCGAAGGACCAAAAACATTTTTATAGCAAGCCGAGGGAAATTAGGAGGTCTTTGAGCTTCGTTATCCACAGTCAGAAACTCTGTCGCAGCAAAAATGTAAGTATAAAGTAACAGTGGTAGATGCTTTCGCTTGAGATTGCAAAGAATAGCATAAATTGGCAGTGACTTTACGAATACAAGAATTACTGTCACAACATCGTGATTACTATAAAAATAATGTTAAAAACCCATCACCAACAGCCATAGACAAGCGTCAATATAAACATACAAATACCATTGATGTACAAAAATACAAAACATTCGGCCAGAGGTAGAAAAGATTCCAGATTCAAGTGTACTGCCTATCTTAAAAGATATTTTTAAACCATAACAATTCATAAAGTTTATAAGCAAGATAAATGTTGTTTTAGGTTTGGATGCAGCGAGTCTGAAAACGTCTCACAAATGAAACGCTCAATATATTATTTATGCCAGTATAAAAAATCGTAACTCTTATTTCAAATTTCACAATAATTATGAGTAACAAGCGGTTACATAAATGTATTTAAGTATGTCTTGTGTGTTTGTACATCAACGTGCAATACCTTATAAATCCACGCGCCACCGCCACCAGTCTTCGCTTCGAATCACAATCTCCGGAACTACGCTAGCGTTCAACCACTAAGCTAATACAACCCTTAACTAGAACATTCTATACTAAACTAGCTTCCGTGTTTATTGACCATCTATTACGTACGAACATGGACCTTAATATTTGACTGAAAAAAATAACAGTTTAGCTGTGTACTTGATAAATGAATTTCATTACTATCAAAATATTTGTCACACATCTGCAGGTTTTAGAATTTATATAGTGAAAGGACTGAAACAATTTACAAATTGGATTCTAAACATGTTAGCAGTTAGTAGATATAAAACTGAAGATATAAAAAATTGGGCTTTACTGAAAACATACATATTACATATATTCGTACAAAGCGTCACAAACTCACAATAGATTATCAATAAACACGACGCATGTAAAAACTTGACTTCACTAAACGTCAATGGAATAATTTTACCCCAAATTACGTACTTAACATTCCACTTAGAATGCTATATATGCTAATTCTCTTTCCTTAAAGTTAAAACTTTTGTAGCAGTGGATGCTTAAAATTATAATTAAGTTACCGCAAGAACTTTTCTTATTTAAAAATCTTTTTATAATTACGAATAAACCATGTTATTATAACTTTTTATTCACTGAAATATTCTTTAATTAACGCGAAAAATCGTGTGAAGTACACTCTAATCTTCATAACGTAATCCACCCAAATTATTTCACAGATTTTTACGGCACATTGGCTTCCTATCAATACTGTCCATACAACATATTATCTTGTGCAAACACCATTCTTGCAGAAATATTAAAATTATTTCATCATAAACTCCGTAATTTTACCGTTGTTGGGGATGAATTTATCTCCACCCCTAGTCGTGACCCTTCTCTACACTGTATTCAATGAATAGCCCTTTCAGTTAAATTAAAAAATTGCTACATCCCCTGCTACAACAGCTAAACTACAAATAGGGATCGAAATTCGCCCCTTTTTGCAATACCATGTGCAAACACAGCCGAATACAATATTATCTCTACAAGCAATAATTCTATACATTAGCTTGACAATATATTAATTTCTCTCTGTATTCGTAGACATATCCTTTTAGGGGTCTTTTGTTAGTAGAAAAGTTTAAAGGGTGTTAGGTGAATGTAGTGCTATAAGAAAAGGGACATTAGAGTGTTATTAGCATGATAAAGATTTTTTATTTGATAAGGTTACGCGTAATGACAAAGTTATTAAGTTTGATCAGCTGAATATATAATTCGCAAATTATAACCTTATGGAATATTCTTTATGAGGTACATTGTACCCCAATAAAATTGAGTGAGAGTTTAGTTAAATATAGATTTCATGTTATTTTATAGAGATTATCATTATTATACTCTCTACAAAAAAATATCAAGTAAATTGATACAATTTTTGCATTAATATCTTCAATACGTATGGGGCAGCGATCCAAATTATAATTAAAATGTAATTATTAAAGAAAAGCATCAAAAATGCGTCAACGGACGGCAAATACGAGACGAATCAGCTTTTAATACCAATGCAAACGGGGTTAAGGCGTGCCTTTGGAATATAAGATGGAAAATATAAATACAATTTAGAAATAGAATATGAGAAGAAAGTTGAAATATTTATAAGTCAACCTGCCATACAAAAACCCATGTCTATAGATAGCTTCTTGGAGACAGTGGACAAAGTTCTGAGTCGAGACTAACTGTGTGTTTCGCAAATTTTTGTGTGTTGTTAGAAATTAGCTGCGACATCATATCACTTATATTATGTGGGATTTGATTACTTGACGTGTTCTTTGGCCTTATTCTCTATGCAAAACTATATATGACAGCTCGCAAGAAGCACGTAACGCACCGCGTCGGGTTTTAGACGGTGGAAATTGGGACACTGAACACCATTCCACGCAAATTTCACGAAGATAACGTAACACGGTCGTGTTACGAGTTTCAAAGAGAATAAGGCCTCATGTGGGTTTAATGTGGTTTGACTTTATACACTACAAGACAATGGACGTTCATTTGAAATACAACAAAATATGGCACACAATATTAACAATATTTGATTTGGATATATTAGTATGACAAGTCAACTTATAAAGCCCTTAAATTATTATAATATATAATTAATTATTAGTTATTGCTGGAAGTGAATGTGAAATAAGCGTAATTATACAAGGGAATTACCGATATAATACAATGCTTATACAAAAATAATTTCAATTATTTCATATAGAATTATTAATTAAGTGCAAATACACACATATATTGAGACCGCTTTGCACGACGGGACAGAGATATGTTTTGATAGATTTGTACTAATTTTGATTAATATTTCCAAAATTATGTCAAAATTGATAACATAAAAATGCGTTTAATGACAAATAAATAATCTTTTGAAATCCGGTAGACTTGCACATGTTTAACGACAAAGAAATAACATCACATGCTATTACGTCATCGACATTGCGATGAAGGCGTGCGAGGGAGATAAAGATATGCCTCCACGCACCCGGCCTCGCTACAATAATATTGGAATTTATTTTTCATTAAATTAATCGCATTATTTTCTGTTACGTATTAAATCAGAAGTAAATACCACATATTTCATTATTTAATGCACATTTATATTTTAAAACTTTCCAAATTATATGATTGAATTCTCGTCGTACAAAGCGACTGTAATTTGCAACAGTGCGGACACACCACAAGACATGCACATATGTATATATAATTGACATAGCATACACTATACGGCGAACATAATACGTACCGACATACTATATATACATTTACTTAAGAAAAAGCACAACGCAGCGTAGGAATGACGTTCATGTGAAGACATACGGCGATGAGATTGGCGTCAGTTGACACTTTAAACTTAGTACATTTTAATTATCTATGAAATATGATGTCACTAGGCGAAATGCTCTCCCCATAGACAATGAACAGTGTTGTGAAATAATATAGACAGCATAGGGTTGCCCACTAACTTTATTTTTAAGTCTCGCCAGTTGCACAACTTAGCTTATGCCTACAATGTGACGATATAGATTTTCGATAGCAGAATAACTTGGTAATTTTTAACAACAATAGAAGATGTGGAAGAAGGTATTCTCTTTCATGGAAACAGCATATATTCAATTCAAATAACGCCAATACCATCGCATATAATAGTGGGTGAAGATATATTTAAGAGAGGAGCTATATACACTGGTAGTGAACACACAGAAAGGCAATGAGGCCGTCCAAGAGTAGAAATGAATTAGCAATGTTTAGATACACCCAACATATGTTTAATGCACAAACAAACATAAAATACTTGAAAATTTACTAAAGTAAATATGACAAAATTCAGGTGTACAGTTGTGAATATGACGCATACCACTTTATGAAATTTAAGATGCTTTTTAAAGCAATTTAAGAACATTTTACTTTTATGGACATTTAAAAAGTGCTATAAGGTTCAAATTATTAAATGTTTATATTAATTATCAGATTAGTAATGCGAATCATTAGTTGGGCACATCTAAACAGGAATAAAAGTATTGTACTTATAAGAAAGATTAGGAAAAAGAAAGAATATTCAGTTTTCTTATGACATACGGTATGCTAAACATCAGTATTTAAAAAAAGTCATCAATAATTTTTATATTTTTCGTCTGAAAATTAAACTTATAAATTTAATATTAAATCAACTATCAAAATTAAATTTTATTTATTGTACGCAATGTTTAGAAATACTTCAGTAAAATCATAATATGACTTATGAATTATATATTTTTTTAAAATTATACGTCTTGGAAATTACAACAAATTTCCGAAGTCACATTTGTCTTTACTCAATTTTTGAAGTTGCTGAAAAACGTACTTCATGTGATATGACCAAAAGAAAACTGAACAAATTCAACATTTGAAGAGGAAATTTCTAGAAACAAAGAGAGGGGAAGTTTTACAATGTATTACAATATACAATCTGTTATATCTAAGGCTTCGTGATATGTGTACGCAATTTGTACAAAAATAAACCGCTCTACACTTATGCAACAACGTTAAATACTTTCATATATTACATGGCATTTCTTCATTACATGTTCAAGACTTTCACCAGAATGAATAAATCCCGTCCATTATAGACTAAAATCTTGCAGAAAGTAGAAGTTTGAGGCATGTATTCAGCGATAATTACTTATAAATTCATAGATTTCCCACACAAGAATTAGCTAGGATATGGTTATTCCTAATATTAATTGTGATAAGTTTTCGTATAAGAGACATTTGATGTTTCATGAAGATATGAATTTGACAAGATTTAAGGCTATAATGACGTGGTTTTATACTGCACATAATTTTCCAACCTTCCAACCGAGACTTAATTTAAGGTGGTAGCTCAAGGTCCATTTTCATACATTTTGTTTCGGCTTTAATCTGGGTAACTAAACAAGTATTGGCAAGTAAAGAATTTAAATTCACGTCTAGTTAGTGATTAGTTCTCGCAGTTGAAAGAAAAACGTAAAAATAATTAATAATCATGGATATTTCGGCCTTTAAAATTTAATATGACGAAATTTTAAAGGCCGAAATATCCATGATTATTAATTATTTTTACGTTTTTCTTCAACTGCGAGAACTAATCACTAACTAGACGTGAATTTAAATTCTTTACTTGCCAATACTTGTTTAGTTACCCAGATTAAAGCCGAAACAAAATGTATGAAAATGGACCTTGAGCTACCACCTTAAACGAATAACATCCAAACTCTAAAGAGAATGAGAACTTCAAATATAACTTTTAAGGAATCGCATACTAGCACCATTTTGGCATGCCATTGAAAGCAGTTGGAGTGTTGGAATATTGTGAAAGCAAGGTACCTAACAGTCACAATCGGCAAGATGGCGGCCCTACAAATAAACCATTTTTTACGGCTCTGGATATCTAATAGGCAAGGACACATCACAGAAACGTCTCATAGTCAGAAATTCTGATATTAGCCGATAAAAAGACTCGAACTTACCTTTACTGATATTTATAAACATTTAAAATACATTTATTTTTAGTTAACTTATTATAAATCTCAGAGCCGTAAAAGGTCATCCACAAACTCAACGTTTATTTTTCTAAAACAGTAAGTTATTAGTAACGTGTATATCGATGAAATATATTTTATACATAAACGCATCATTGCCTTCAAGTGTAATGTGGACGCTATATACCTACATAACATTGATAACACGAGTTTCACTACCGTATTGTCATTTTATTAACACCAATATACTGTATTATAAGCAGTGATCATCTTAGGCTAGTTACAGACCGAGCGTCCGACCCGCTCGCGCGTCGTGCGTGACGTAAGCCTTACGCAATACAAAACTAAATCGAATTCTCGCACCAGTCCAAACAATACATATCCTATTAAAATATATACATTATACAAGTATCTTATTTTTTAAACCAATGTGGAAAACATAAATCACAGATAAAAATCACAATAATAAACATAATATTAAAGAAACGTATGCATTCTCATTCAAACTTCACCTTAATTATTTGAGATCTCGTTACAAAAATACATCTAATGTTGCAAAAAAGTTTTAAATTTAAAATATCACTACTACTACACTCAGCTAGCAACATTTAACAATTTATTTTGAACGGTAAGCAATATTCTCCCTAAAAATGTACTTATGCATCGGGGTTGCCAGTAGATAGAAATAAAGCGTCCGTGTCAGACTTACGCAACAGTGTAAATATATCAAAAGTAAATGCAAGCATCAGTTCTTATACGAATAAAAATAATGTAAAACACGTAGCTGAAACTACTTGTATTTTTTTTTATTGAGATGGCATCCCCGCACTAATATTAAATCACGAAACTTTTACAAAACTAGAAATCATCTCTCTCAATGATTAGTTTTAAGCTTATTATAAAGTCAAATTATTTTCTCAAAACCCTCGACTCTTCCACAATTTGACAGCTGTCACTACTCCCCGTCAAATATAGTAGTCTTTGTAAAATCCATCACAATTATAGTTAAATTTCGAGAAAATAATTCGAACACAAAAACTTACGCGTTGTAAAATCGAGCGCAAATTGCTAACAACCATTACAATATTCTATCATTCCGATTCATTTTTACAATAAACTTGAACTAACGTAGCGGTTTTGATATGTCCTTCATTACCCTTGCGCCAATTGCTTGCACAAAATTGGAAACTTTTATGATATTGACAGCGAAAATTCATAAGATTTCAACCAGCGTACGATTTATGACGTCATAACGAAATTTGACAGCAATTCTGACAGCGATTGTCATCGAATGACTTGTCAATTTAAGCTATATAATTATAGAACGCGACGGCAAATTTTAAAATTGAATGTCACATATTGACCTGTTTTTTTTTTTGTCAAACGTCCATCATTTTTTTTATAATCATGACAAGAGGCCTGAATCGGTTCGATAGAATATTCTAAGGTTAAGTATGGACGAGAATCAGACTCTTCTCGGCTTTCCTGGCCCAGGGCATTCCGTCGACTTGATGATGGAGGCGGCGAAGGTCTCGCGGGGCCTGATCGGGTCCATCTCCATGAAGCCAGGGTTCAGGATAATGTTAGGCACTAGTTCTATTACGTCTTGCTCCTCGCCGTAATCTGTTTGGCGAGGTGGTAGCATCGGGTTGGGTTAGGTTAGGTTAGAATTTATGTTAGTATACATACCGTCACCGTGTGTATGTGTGTTTGTTAGTGTGCAGCCCCGCAGTCCAAGCGTGCGTTCCAAGCGAGTGCGATAGAGGGGAAAGAAGAAAAAAATTCGAATGAATAAAAATTAGCATTTACTGCGCTGTATAAAACTTGAAAGATATTATGCAAAAGTCATGCGGAAAGATCGAAAGTTAGGAAACTCGCTTTTATATTCGGTAAATTTTTAAGATATAAGTATCGATTATTGACATACTAGGATGCATGGATGCATAATTGTCTTCCTTTGGCTTTGAAATAAAAAAACAAAAAGGCATAATTATCTAAAAGCGAGTTTCTATATATTGACTACACTATCGGCAAATCACTCATTATATTGCCGTTCAGACGAGTACCATACAGATTGTTATTAAAAAGTATGGGATCCATCTTCGCACCTCGATAATAATTGCACTCGACTGCTATGCCAAGCGAATCGACTCGAAAACTTTGGCTAAGATATATCTATATGCTAATTGAAATTAAATATGAAGCTTAACAATAAATCTAATATCCTATGAATAAACATGTCTATTCACAAACCCGTGTGAAACCACAGCCACAGAGAATGATCTGACAAAATAATAACTGCGCGGCTATTACCTGTCTCTTTTCTTTTAGGTGACGATTAGGATAGATCTGCCAATGCAAGCCTGTGACGTCGACTATCACAATTCTATAAAGAGACAGCTAATAGCCGCACGATCGCTTCGTTCCTCTCACGCAGGTTTAGCCAAATTTACTTCATATATGAATAGGGAACGCTCAGACCATTCTCTGTCTAATGTGCTGTTTATATTTGATATCCAACGGTCTTATATAAAAGACAACTGATTTGTTGCAGAAAAAAAACAATACGGGTATTTGAATACACAATTTCCGCGTAACGTTGAATGACGATGCAAACGTCACTAGTTTAAGCCGTTTTTACGCTTTATTATGGGCCTGAAATTAGTCACAATACTCTCAGTATTAACTTGATTAATAAAGCAAAAGCGAATTAGTTTGTAACAAACTTCAGACCAGTCATAGATCACCGTCAATAGTAACCTGACAAACGCTAAATGCATCATAGACAAGTTCACTTAGTGTGGAGCAGACTACGTTATACGTATTTAAAATTATTATATTTTTTTGGTTTTCTTAAAAGACAATGACGCATTGAAAAAAATATAGATATTCGAAATTTTACGTTTGAATTTAAAATAATTCGTTTATATATAATTTTATTATGCGATATATTATTCAGATAAGGCAAAAGTGACTCTACTGCAACTGAAAGTCGGAGTGAAACGTCGAATTTATATGAATATTAAGAACAATAGCTCACGTTATTCCGTCTCACAAATTCTTAAACCTTACATAAAGCTTATATAAGTGCATTTAATGCGTTAGCCCTACATCCCTTATACAATAGAAAAAATCTAATGGTCCAAGGCCTAGCAAAGTGGTCCAGTATTCATCATAAGAGAAGTGCGTTCTATATATTTTAAGAAGTTAACAGCTATTTGAAAAGGCGATTTATAGTATAATTTTACTTCCGAGGGAAGGTAGTTTAAAAAATCAAGAAATTTAAATAAGCGCCATCTATGAGCCACGAGAGTAAACTCGTGCTCTTTCTAACAAGATTATTTTTAGTAAACAGGTAATTAGAATGAATTGTTTTTAAATAATTTGTTCCCTGTATGAAACAAAACATTTTTATATATATTTTGTTTTATAATGCGAACATTATATATTAACTTTTGGCAAGAATATATTTTACTTAAAATAAAGCTTCCTTAACCATTCAAGCTAAATGCTTTTTTTTATACTAATTGATTTAATCAAAATTCTATTCTACGTAATGAATTCGAGTAAAATTTAAACATAATTATAATATACCAAAATTCAAGCTAAGTTTGCTTTTATTTGATAGCTTTTATCCTATCAATAATGTAATTTGTTTATATTTTTATTCATAGTAACAATTAATTATTTATCGACTAATTTATTTGTTGGTTTTAAGCGAATTTTAATTTATATTCGTCGTAAGAGCTTGTAGGTGTACATACTTACATTCGCTGTCCGGAGGATTTAATTTGTGAATAATCTGATAACATTTTAAACTTACTAATTTGTAAAATACGAAGGATTTAAAAAATGTTGAGATGTTTCTTAGAAATAAATGAAGAAACAATTGAATGGATTTAGATGAATTTTAGCAGACGGTTAGACCGTGTCCTAGATTAACTCATAGGATACTTTTATCCAGGGCATTTGCTCCAAGGAAAATACTGGAATTTTATAATCAAACTTTTTAATAGGTGGCGCTAGAGGTATACAGCGCTTTAGAAACTTTTGTAGCGAGAAAGGCTCTATATGCGGGCGAAGTCTCTAGTAATACCTAGTTCATAATAGATCACCGACATTTATTATAATGTTTTATCGTTGTCCATGGTTTGACTCTTCCGACAATTAGAACCACAAAGTAAAATTTCTGCTAAGCATACTGACAGAAGTGTCCATTTATGCAAAGAATTGCTTTATTTATTGTGAATATTTAAATAATATTTATATATTTTTTTAAGTGATTGTTACAAATTGTAGGTATTTTTCAACCGCAAAAAGATGACATTCTTCAAAAATAGTTTATAGTCAAATTCAAGTACATATGTGAAAAGTTGGAGTGCATGATATAAATTCAATGTTTCCAAGCACAAGCTCTTACAACAATTATTTCAAGGCACTACAATTTATTTTTATTATTGTATTATTTTCCAAATCCTTCAAGCGAGGCTTATGATTAATTATATCAATTCGAGATTATTTTAAACATCTCATTTTTAAACCACACGTTAAACATCTTAGGGGATAAAAGTGAGATTCAAAAATCAAACCGTTAGACTTACTACGCCAATTACTTTTAAAATAATTAAAATAAAATTATTATTATGATGATCACTTAATTTTGAATACATTGTAATATTTTTTTTACATTGCCTTGACAAAAAAAACAAACAATGACGAATAAAAGTCATAATAATTTTCCGCTAGTGACGCCTAAGTCTATACCCCAATAATGAACACTTAACATTATATTTAAAAACACTATAGCAAAACTTCTAGACATTTTAACCGAAGCGAAAAATCTTTAATATTATAATTTGAGAAATATAATAACAATATAGTGACGTTACGTGTTTGAATTCATTTATTCTCAATTCTATTGTTATAATTGACGTGTCGTAGATGTACTTATTGGTCCATAAGCCTAGCTGTAAAAAGTGCCTTACGTTAAAAAAACTTTTTTTTTGGTAATATATTAAACTTATTACTTGACTATAAAAGGATAAATTTTAGACATTTTTAGTCTATGGGGCGAATTTAATTTAATTATTGTATCTTCTATTTGATAAGGAAATATTTTGAAATGATGTTGAAATCTTAACTCTGAATTAATATCGGTTTACCGCCAATTTTAATATACGATCGCAATAGCTTTTTTCAATCCGTCGTGAACATGGACCAATCACAACGAAGTTTTTTTGACATTACAAATGACGCATTTTTTTGGTTTATTCTCGGGATCGGGTCGAAGATTAAGATTAGGATCGTTATTGAGATAAAGTGTTAATTGTCTCTTATTTACACTGCATGGTAATAGAATAATTATATTTTATATTATTTGGTATGCTCATACTTATAGGAAGTTAACTAAATAATTTCTAGAGGCACTTTTCACATGTAACTATGTGATTTGTGATTTTATTATATTCTTAGCGTATGTACAGCGAAGCTTACCTTCGTAATACTTAATATTATTGCTTTTTGGTATTGTTTCATTATCTTTATAACGAGAAGGTTGTTTGTTGCTAAAATTAGAGTGTCTTAAGTATTTCACTCTGATGCTGTGATGTATTTTGTATGGAAAATTATTTATTGATATTATTAACCACGAAAAGATGTTACATATCGATTTCATTTAAAAAAAAATGATATATTGTAAACCGATTTAAAATGCTGCCTAAGCGTGGAATCGATTTTAATTTTTGACATGTAGATTTATATTTAAAACACTTATTAAATTTCAATCGATGTCTGGTAGTATCGATTTTTTTCATATTTTACATCGATAATTTTAAATTGATTATAATTCCAGGTTAATACATTTAAAAGCCTCTAATTTTAGCCAGAAACAACACATTGAGCTTAAAGCCTTAACAATAATGCTTAGCACCAATATCACGGTGAGTAACATTTTATCAAATATTATTGCATCGAGTGACTTTTTTTGTATTTATTGACTTTTTATAATAAAAACTCTATTCTAATAGATTTTAAAATTGGAAGTTAACTTTTATATTTAATTCCTTGGCACTAGTAATTGTAATTATTTGTTTTTAATTGAAAGTGTGCTTAATATCGATTGTGCAAAATAGTGATTTTTAGATATATTTTTATGCAAAGATTTATAAGTTTTTATTTATAGAAAGAGTATAAATATTTGTTATAATTAGAGTAAATGTCTTTTGAGATTATTTTTTTATTTATGAGTAATTTTAATTGCCTGTACAAGTATGTTCGATACACGAGTCGACTGACTCCAAGTATTAAATGTTCAAAACACATTAGCGTTTGTTACTCATACTTTTTAGTGCACATTGCACTTTATATAATAAGCGGAGAATCGCAAAATAACTGTCCCTTATGTAATTGTAAACATTTTTAATCAGGTTTTAAACCAGTGTTCGCCTATTTCACTCTAAAATCATTTATGCACAGAAAGGGACAAAACTGATTCATAAATCCCTGATTAAATTTTTTGCATTGTCATGTACGCCATATTTTTAGGGCATTTTAAAAGCCCAATCAAATCATAATTGTACACGATGGAATGGAATGTAATAATGTTATTTCATATCACTTTTCTTGTAATTGGTCCTCAATTCAAGCGAAAATCACAGATACAAATTAACCGTTGGAGCGACAAGTGGCGCCATCTGGGCAAGATACGGCAAAAGCCTCGACGAAACGCTAGTGTGTTTTAAGAATGTTTAAAAAACTACATCTTAAAAGCGAATGATCACGAAAACTTACATCGCTAGATTGGTATCGATATTTCAATAATTATATCGATAGTCTATAATAATCGATAACGCAATAACACTTAACAAACCGAATATTGCAGCGGTCGCTTGACCGAAATCTAAGCAGTTTGATCGCATGTACTATTACTTATGTACAATTGTTCTCATTTATATTATACAACGTAATTCCGTGCGCTTACCTCCGCCTCCGCTTACTCCCTATGCCCGATGTTATTAGGTTTTACGTTTACCGAATGTTCGAACGATCGAATTACTCATGAATCGTACAGATGTATTGAGAAATCAATAAAATATTTACTCGGTTTTGAAGTAGCATTAAAACCGTAATATAATTGTCTAGATCTAACAATAATTCTTCATCAATTAACGTTTGAATTATTGAATTGATTGAGTGATCGATCGTTCGATATTCGGGCGACTCCTCGAGCCGTGGGATCAGTAGTGCCATAGGAAGTAGAGCCGGGGCAGCGGGTAGGCGGCGGCACAGCGCTAGGCGGCGGCGGGCTCACCGTCGCGGCGCCACTCGCGGCACAGCACGGCGCACGTGCCGGCCGCCAGCACCACCAGCGTGCCCATCACCACGCACACCGCCGCCACCCACGTGCGCGTGTCGAACGACTCCGCGCCCTCCAGGAAGTGCTTGTACAGTTCTGTGGGCGCCGGTGCCAAACTTCAATTAACTTACATATTTGTTAAGGGGCCGTTTAAGTATTACGTAACGCAATTTGAAGGGGAGAGGGGTCTCGTACAAAGCGTTATGTAACATTGGTTTTTTATTTTAAAACAATAACAAAGGTAATTTAGTATTTTTCCGGTACTTTGCGTAACGTAATTGTGATAATTAGAAAAAAATGACACTTTAGAGTTACATAATTTTACAGGGCGTACAGGAAATCGTTACGGCGCGTTACATAGGGGGGTGGGGGGTTCAAAAAATTTCAAAAATTATCGTTACGTAATACTTGAACTGCCCCTAAGTTGAGAACGATCGACTAAATAATTATTTACACAGAAATTCGCTTATAGACTTTAAGGAATCCGACATCGCAATTGATGCAGACTGAAATACAAGCAAAATACTACCATAGATAACTTGACTTTACATTTTCTACTTGCTACCTAGTGTAGTTCATACGTGGTTCAATAATAATAATATAATTCTGAGACATATATTGGCGAAAATGACCTGCCTCCTGATTACTATAGAGCGTGGTGGCGAGCACCTCGACTGACGACCCGGGGCCCAGCAAATGGTTCACAGATACGTGGAACTAGTACTATTGCTTTGATGATAGTATGTGATGACACTGACCTGCCTCCTGGTCGCTGTAGAGCGTGGTGGCGAGCACCTCGACCGGCGGCCCGGGGCCCAGCAGGTTGGTCGCCCACACGCGGAACCAGTACGACGCGTTCGGCTCCAAGTGATACACGTCGATCTGACGCTGGAATGTACAACAACTTCATTAATTTGCTGTGTTTATTTGGGCGTAAAACATGCCAAAGTAGCCTTTGTGAGTGTGTTGCGTTTAGGCATTTACCTGTGTAAATTTGGTTAGAAACAGGGCTGCGTAACTGTCGACTGGCGATGGATCTATCGTCAGTCGACAATCTATGTGAATCTCACTCTGGTTACTATCAAGATTAGTTTGCTGAGCCCGCATAAAATAAATAACTTTTAATAGCTTAAGCTGGCAAACAAGCAAAACCTCCGTCAGCAGTATACACCTACAACCTCAAGAATAATATAGACGTGTTAGTGAGTGAATAGTTGGTGCCCTGGTTGCGCCTCTGCATACCCCTTCGGAGATAAATGCGTGATGTGTTTCAATCTTTCTAGAAGCCTTTACCGCTTCAAAGCTAGTCACATTTCTTACCGAGTTAGGACTGATATGGTTCGGGCTGATCGGTCGCCACTGCTCGAGCGTGCCGTTGATCGGCATGGCGGAGCGGTACTGCGCGGTGAAGTCGATGATGGGGTGCCCGCCGTCGCCGGCCACGTTCCACAGGATCAGCGCCAGGATCGTGGATGCGTGCACCGTGACGTTCACTAGCGGTGGGGGCTCGGCTGTGGACAACATAAAAAAAACATCTATAATGTTTATACTTTAATGAAGATGGAACTTGAATTGTTGTGGTAGAATGTTTTAAAATTTGTAAATGTAATAGATGAGTTCATGATTTAAAAGATTCAACTATGTTGAAGCTATATTGCACACGACATGTTAATGTTCATGGTCGGTGGTCATCACTTACCATCATGTGAACTGTATGCGCATTTGCCCTCTATATTATAAAAAAATACACTTGTTTCATAGCAGTTTATTAGTTTTCGTCCATATATCTATGTCTGCCGTTAAGTACTGTTGTGTTTCCATTCGAAGAACACGATATCTAATCAAATTGCTTTACATTACCCAACTGAACATCCAAATAGGATTCAGAACCAGTAAATTCCATTCTTGAAAGTATCGGGATTTCTCTTATGGGGATTATAAATACCGGGAATTTAAAATAGGTTTCCTGGTGTGATGATCCAATGTATCAGATTGACTATTGTCGGTCAATGCAAATGGCAAATAATTATAATGTGAAAATAACCTGAACAACATTTCCTGTAATAACTTTTCAACAAACTATCATCACAAAACACAAGAGTCAAGACACCAACACGATACAAGAAGGCAGCTCTTTCATACCCAACTGGGCCGAAAATCCCCACGAGATTACCATACGTGGAGTGAGGTCTTTGACGCTTTTATATCGTAAGAGGATGAATAGAGTTGTATCTCGATTGAGGTGACCCACATTCGCCGTACAATGGGTATGGCTAAGCCTTTTGTGTCCGTTACATGCCGGCGGAATAGCGTTGTGATGGAACTGTACTGGATCTGGTTTCAAGGGATAAATTGTTTTATTTTAGGAGGGTGTGCAAGATCAATCTATTAAATCTTAAACTTCAAAATTACCAGAGGCTCTCAAGTTAAGACTCGATGTCGACGAAAGGGCAGAACAACGAACCTTTCTATAACAATAGACGTCATGAAGTATATTGTTATTTATTGCATGAAAAAGGACAAGCGATCTGTTGAGATTTAGCAAATTCTCTGACTATACGAAACGCAAATATATTGATGGCTCCTAAGCTCTTCATTATTTTTTTCATGGGTTTGAAACTGAACATGATCTAGACAACGAAACGCTAAAAAGTTTTAATCGCTATTTTTTTAGATACGATAGTTTACTTATGAGCCATCGATATCAAAGTTCATTTTCACAGCTTCTCTGCAAGATAAGTGATCGATCCGGCTCATTCACAAACAAAGAATATTCAAACCATTAATTACGTTTTATCAATGGTGCAACACAACCAGCGTGCATCATTTGAAACGTAACAATGTAAGCAAGCATTAGGGGCACATTACGAGCCAATCACCACGTTTATTGTGCCGCTGTGATGCAAGGCTGAACAGGGCAATTACACACGCGTCCGTCGGTTGAATTGTGCGAAATTATGGTATCGATTCTGTTAGCTTCTACAATTTCTTGTTCAACTCTTTATGTTTACTGTTTTGTACATGAGATATGGCGACAGGCTTGTCCCCTATCACATAATGGGAAGGAGCTCTCCGAACGTGGGGACAGACATGCAACTAAGGTACCTTAGTGATGTTTTTGTTTGGTTACAAATCGCACTAAAATCTGAAAACATTTCCATTCTATTCGGATCATTTAACGATTCCCTCCCAGGTCGAATGTGTTTACCGTTTGTAAGTAGTTGCACAACAGTAGTTGGCATGCTGCCCCTCCAGATGAATTCGAAATAAGCTTGTTATAAATTACTTCACTACTGCGAAAACTTGCTTAATACACGCTAATGGAAGAACATTAATTTTGTTTCATTTCTCGAATAACTTTAAGATGAGTGTAAAATTGTACTAACGTTCTGACCCATTTATAAAACTGAAAAAGCTACAACCATTTTCTAAATAGTTTCGAGACAATTTAAACAAACATTTTAGTTCAAATTCATTCTTACGCCTACATAAGGATAGATTTGTAACGCGATAGATTTTGCCGGGCTCGGCAAGGTCCAGAATTATTTTCGGGAGCGTGAAGATACCTTCCGCTGCCAGAAGAAACATAGAAGTTGCTGAGTGGACGGCTGGGCGCTGTCGGTTAATAAATTTAATTTATATTTGTTTAATACATTGTTGTGGTCGCCGGGATGGGCGGCAGCGTGGGACATAGGCCTTACACTGCCGTTGAGATCCAGGGCGTCTTTCGGTGCACGGGACTTCAAAACCCCCCCCAAAACAGGAGACAGGCCGTCCTAGGCGATATTGCCCGAGGCAGTTGCTATTGGAGTTTCTAACGTTAATAATAATATTTAGCATTTAGTATAGCGTAAAAAAACGGGATACATTAAATTTCATTTCTAAGTTATGTTTCATTTTTAGTTTTAGCTTATCGTTAAGCAAGCAATCTGCTTGATTCGTAGTTTGTTATTCGCTTGTATAAAACTCCATCAAGTTATACGTTCTAGTAAATATGTTAATAACATGTAACACGAAGTACATTCAAATATGCATATTGCGTACAAATTGCTCATAACCACGATATGGCAAAATATGTAGAAAACAAAGTTAGCCTGGGAATGGCGAGTGTTTATGTCTTTTGTAATAAATAAACAGTCTTCGAAGTTTTTATGATCACTTTATTAGTAACAATAACATCAGAGTAGTTCTAAATGACAACGAATTGATGATAAAGTAAATTTTGGCTTCCTAAACATTTTAATCCATGTGGATTTGGATTTCTTTTATCCCAAATTTGTTATTCAATAAAATTGACAAAATCAGAGATATTCATAAAGATTATAGGCTTTTAAATTTTATCATAAATTGAACACTAAATAATGTTTACCGATTCAACTCGATCTAGAATACATTTAAATAGTTAATACTCCAATTACTGTTTACCAAAGTGGAAACAATTTCATTACTCATATCGAATAATGCATATTTAATTAGTAAGGAGAGTAGCAATACGCGTCAAATTAGGGAATAACAGGATGTCAACTGTTTAAACAGCCAGGTACACAAAGTTAGCACTCCCTGTTGACTAAATAACAGCGGCAGGGACTAGGGAGCGGGGACGCATTGGAAGGACAACCTTTTGTTTCAACGTTGCGGACGAGGACTGCACAATTCACGGATTTTCGGAGAATTCCTTTTTTTTAAATATAGGTTTCCTTTGAACGTCTGTATCTCACGGTTTTTCGGAATTAAATATATTTTCTCCGAAAATATAGATTTCCTTTGAACGTCTGAATCTCACGGATTTTTGGAGTAATTATTTTTTAGAAAAATATAGATTTCTGTTGAACTTCTGAATATCGATACGAGCTGGTTTTCTATTTCATGGCTAGGTCTCAAGGTCTTATACAGAAGTAACACAATCCAGAATTAATTTTTTTTTTTATTATTTTCTTCAATGAAAAGCCGTTTAAGGACAAGCTTAAGTATCTTGTTGACTTCTTAATAGGCTACAAGCCAACATTCAACATTGGCTAGTGCCTATGATCCATATAGAAGTTCCCTTTTAATTAAAATGACGACAAACTTTATCCCCCCCTAATCATCTTAAAAAAAGCCAAGGAAAAATTTTGAATAATTTGTAGCTTTCCTTTACGCACTTACTTAGAAATTAGTTTCCTTCAGACTAAGCCCAAGTTTCCACAAACATTCTTGACAACCCTACTCGTACCTAATCAGGCCTCAGTATCAAATCCACCGAAACCGTCACTAATGGCAGCCCTACGCATCAGATATCCGCCGAGTCAACATCCAATGCAAATGTTTGCCGTCTGTACGCGCCAAATGAAATTTTATTGATCACCCGGAGCCCTGTCGCTGAACCAAATTACTGGCTTTGTGCTGTCAAGCGTCACTTTACCAAGGATGTTTAGATGTTGGTATTTTAAATTATACAATTGAGATGTTTAAGTTGACTTTTGTATGGCGGAGTTAGTCTGGTTCAATAAAACTGCATGATCTATTTCTGTCTCCAAGCAGTCACTGTTATCTTCAAATCAAATAACATTGTTCTCAGTTTAATCAATCGGCTTTATAAAATCTGGTATTTAATGTCTGAAGTTGACGATAGTAGTATGTCGAACAGAAATAATCGATATCAATCTACCCGGAGTTCGAACCTGAAACTTCAGAATGGCAATCGTGCCATCATAAAACTACGCCATTAAGGAAGCTATTCTGGTCTACAATTAACATCTATTAACAATTTACAGTCACCTTCATATCACAATAGGTCGTGACCTATACGCGTTCCCTTCTCTCACATTTAGGTGGCCGTCAAAGGTTTTGCAACCCTATTGATACAATAAAAGTCCATCGTGTGAAGATGTCAACACCAACATATTATATAGTCAAGTGGCGATGGGTGCTTTCCTCTCCTAATTTATGTAAAATCTTATTATCATTAGAACGATTTGCAGACGGCATTTATGCATGCACGTATATTTTGTGCCGGGTTACCTTTTGGAAAAACGTCATACAAACATAAAAGATTTTATATCCGAACCAAAGACAATGTATTGAGAAATAAATACCCCAATAAACTTTTAGAATCTGTAAGAGACAAAGCCATTGGGCGGTCATCGCTTGTTTCCTCTCTTTACGTCTGTATTGTAGACATTATTTAAGTCTATGGTCCCCCTGATCATTCTTTATTACATATTATAAAACGCTGCCCGGCCGCCTCTGTCTGCTTGAACGAGATAAACTCAAAAACTATCGATTACAGATTTTGCTACAGTTATCAAAGTGATATGGTATTCATTAAAGGTCGGAGTGATTCAAAGGGATGTTTTATATATGTAATTCATTAATGAATTGTATGGAAAAGAAATGTAAGCATGTATGTTTTCCTACCCACGTGAAGCCTCGACGGGGCTCCAGTTATGTCCAATCCAAATCTAAGTTTCATTTCCTTTAATCGCTTGAGTAAATTCACACTATTTTACAGTTACTTAACACCTAATACGCATCAAATTTCAGCTAGTAACCGAAGATATCCGAGGCGCGATATTTCCTTATATGCTTAATTTATTCAGGCACCTTGCTGTCAGCTCGGATTTTCCTCAAGATGCTAAACGCAGCTATTAAATGCACCATTAATATCATTACGGTTATTGACTCATTACCGTAACGTCTAAACGCATGCAAATCGTAATTAGCTCGCTCGGTGATTGGAAAAATTGTCCGTCTCATGTATTTACATCAGCAAATAGGCGACCAGTATATCTTGAACTGTGCGGATTAAATCGTATGTGGGATTGGTTTTATGATTTTTTATAGGAACAAAGGAAGAAATAGGTCATCTAATGGTAATTATCAATCATTACCATCCATGAACATATCAAAAGATACTAGCAAACCTTAAAAGAAATCCTCTTTCTCGAATGTCCCTAAATCATAACAGAATAAAAACACTATATGCGAAAGCTCTTACATAAAAATTAATTAGCTTAAATCTTTCCGCTGTAAATGCCGCCAAGAATTGGGTTAAAAGGGTTTAAGGCAACGCACTCCCTTTCATTATATCAATACGGTTTTATCGATATGACGCGTTTTTCAAGCGTAACTTCTGCTTGACTGCCACCGAAATAGCGTAAAAAAATACTCAGAATTATTATGCACGTCGCACACGTTCTGAAAATCTACATGAAAGACGGGATACGGATCAATTACCCCCTTCTCACACGTTTCGTTGCGTAATCGTAATGCATGCGTAATAGCATATTTCTCAAGTACTGTCGGAATGACAGGTACTAGAAGGATGATTCTGAAACGTCATGTGCATAATTATTCAGAAATCCCGCTTGCTCTCGTACAGCCTTCAGAATACGCAAAGATATGTTTTTATTATAAAATTATTACGATTGTGCGAAGTGCTTTAAACAGCCCTTAAGTTTTGTAATTCGTTCTGGGTGGGTGTCTTATCGCGTAGGCCATGGCGCGTGTCAGGCTAACGACCTCGTCTCCTCATTCAGTCGTATAAAATAATTTAGACGAATCTCATTTTCTCGCTTCGTCGCGCGTAAATCCCTCTAAATGTTCATACATTTTGTATGAGACGTCTTCTTTCACTAAGCGTATGTAGCCGCTGCAATAGCATAGTATTACGAGTAGAATAATATCCGCCTGAATGTTTAATTGGACTCACCGCGTAGTGCGACGGAGGTCAATTTATACTGGTGTTAGAATAATAGCAGTCATTAACTCTTGGTCTCTCGTGGCTCGCCGGCGAGCCAAGACAGCTACATGACATTTGCGTGTGTCACGGGATTATAACCTTATATACTACATAATAAGGTTATTTTTCCGTCACACGCGTAGCTGTCAATGTTTGGCGGCAAACATTCAGCTACCTGTACATATTTGAAAATAAAATTTTGACAAGTCATGACGGGTTAAGTGACCTTCGGTGCGCCGTACTCGTCTTCAGGTACGGTTTTATTGCGGTAGGATGACAACGATTTAAAGTTTATATAGATTTTTATTATTGATTTCACTATTACTGTATTTTGTTTAATGCTTTTTATTTATGCGTATCAACGTAGGTATTGATGTACTGCGAAGATAATTTATAGTAAAAATTGGAGATTTTTGCATTTTAGACAGACGTCCACTGATAAAAATAGAAATTATAGCGTAGTTATTATAGCATCTCTTATTGCAAGCAAGTATCCCGCCATAAAATCCACTAGATGAAATCCATAGAGAACTATTCAATACATATATTTATTGTTATTAAGAACTCGTTATCTATTATCGTCACAGGGCCAAACAAAACGGAATAAAACATCGAGTTAACAACCAAATTACAACCAAACAAGTGTTATCAGCTTCCTTTCTGATAAAAACTTATAAAGAAAACTAGGGTTCATCGCCTTTTGCGACTAACACTAGACAAATTTATTCAACCCTGTCCCCCCACGGATTAACATGCCGTGCAGTTTTAAACTTTAATTAACAGTGCAGACGTTCCCAAATGAGTAATCACTGGTGTTTCATTAGACATTCGAGCTTAGATTATGGAATATTAAAAAATGGTGCGCGTCGTGAGCGTAATTTGCATGACAATCTTTTTTATTAATATGAATGAAGTTTTTATCGGTTTTATAGGAAATGGTAGCGACATTTATATTCGTAGCATAAATCCTTTTAAAATTTTCGTTACAGAGAGAGATACATTGTATTACTTTATCATTTTCTATATCCAACCTACAAGCTGTCTGAGTGTCTTCTTCTGTTAAGTTTATTTCTACTAATCTAGCGCAATTGCATATGCGCCGACACGAACCATAGGTATGGGCAAAGCGCGGCACGTAAAACATACCCACAAGGTATAGAGATATCACCTGTATAATTTATAATATATCCTGTATAATTTATAATATCATCTTAATGCAGCCAAAACTTGCAATAAAATATAAAACGCGCCACCATAAGTCTTTGGTAAACTAGTTACTGATTTGCTATCTGTAAAAAAGACTTGTCCGGATTTCGCACTAAAATATACTCACACTACAAACCGGCTAGAGCAGTCTCCTTTTATGAAATCGCCATTTATATCACGGCGGGATTATTGTGTTTGCCTCAATGGAGCATAATATTTTGCGCCCACTACTGGAGGTTTTAATACTCCCCTCCCCGGCTCCCCCTCTATACTATAAGCCGACGTCTTCGTTGCTTAAGTAGGTTTAAGTGTAACTATTGTACCTATTGTCTGCTGCATTTAACTCTGTTCTAAGATGAAATAGAGGATGAGCTATAACCGTATTTTGCACTAGTCCAATACTAGATAACTTAGTTTATCATATTAAGCTGAGTTTAGTCTAGCCAATTCTCGCGGCAATATTTTACGTAGGAACTTCGAGATACGTTTACACTAGGAGCAATATTTCAATAATTCTATACACATGGGACTCGCCGTGTGTTCTACAAACTTAAATTCGTATTTTTCGGACAAATTGTTCTATCTTACGGATTTTATCATGGTTTTTTATATTATGATTTTCTGCCGACGTTTCGAAGCTTGTCATGATTGATTACACGGTAAAAATGACTTTTGGAAGCTGTGTTCTGCAAGTTTTCTAACTTATCTCAACCCCACTTTATAATCTCAAATCTGGTACGAAGGGCAGAAACATTCGAACCCATAATGACCCCATAACCCAAGCAGCCACTAGACCAACATAATTATGGATTCCCCGTTAGCGTGCTATAAAATTGTTATTTGCCATAATTAGTTTTGTTTAGCGACATTTTTATGTGCGCAGTCACGCGAAGTAATCAGGAAATATCGTAATTATGGTATCTAGATGTTTATTATTGCAATATTGATTTATTTCTTTTGATTATCTATTACAGGTTAGAGTAAGCTAACGTTAGTTATCGCGCTCGTGTCTATATGGTTTACTTATTAATCCTTCTGGTATTGTAGTTATAATTATCTCTCCCCCTTGTCTTATCCTTTCACTCATTTTGTATTATGTGCATGCTGTGACGACTCGTAATTGAAACAAAATTTAGCTTCTTGTTTTGAAACTTTGTATTAACCAGGTATCGATGTATGTTTTGTGAGTTGTTCCTTTTAATAAACAAAATTATCATATTAAGTCTGAAGTTATACAACACGGTATTCTCTTGCGGGTACTACGCACTAGCCAAAATATTTGTGGTCAATAGCCAAATTAAACTTTATTTACTTAGCCACAACAATTAAATTCCTTGCAATGATTAACCACGCGGCAATCGTGCGGTTTCAACGCGAAATATTTATGGTCAAATAAACGCATAAATCACAACCCTTGCAAAGTACTATATGTTATTTTACCGAAAGTTTTAGGACTTGATACGACTATGATGAGACCTTAATTTCATAGATTTAAGACAGATGCCAGCCTGATAATCCATGACGTCATAGATATAGGGATCCCTATAGTAAGGAGGCTATTGAACTCTAGAAGAAGCGTGGCGCAGAGACGCCGCTTTGGGGCAGTTCCGGCAGCATTGTAGAGTAATTCTTTCAAGTTGCGTATTTTCTTTTATTTCATTATTTATTTGTGTACGTTTTGCAGACGTATTTATACTAAATATTATAAGGTGTTTGTTACTCAATCGCACCAGAACGACTGGAAATTTGGAACAGAGATAAATTATAATCCAGTATAGCATATAGCCTACTTTTTCCGAGGAAATATGTGTATAGTGGGACTTTTATACTGAAAAAACCTTTTTCTACTTGGGTAGAACCGCGATCAAAAGGCATTGTAGATAAATATATTTATTTTCTTTTAATCTCACTTTATATACGATCATCCACGTGCATCGAAGAAGGAATTCAGTGCCCATTCGAACTAGTCCACAAAGCTTGTAAATCAGTGCTTGATAGAAATTGACAAATTTATTCCTAAGCAATGGAAATTTATCATGCCGCTATTTCACAGCTTCCGTGGCGTAGCGATGAGTCAACTGTAAAACGAGGGGTGGCGACTTCAATCTCCGCACTCAGACAAATTATATGTTTGTATATCCTGCAAATATTCTGGGGCTGTAGGTAAGACGCTTTTCTTCAATCGTTTACGCTCATAAAAAAGAAATATATGTATGGTAGTGACATATCTTAGCGATTTTTTATTACGATTATTAATTAGCTGATTTGACGCACGTTTTGCCCATCAAGATGGTTCTCAGCAAATGGTATCTATAATTTGTCAGGACATGACCTAGGTACTACACTACGCTGCTTGATGATCTTAACTTCGTACTCTTTTGCATTCGGGCCAACACTTCATTGTAAGACATCTTAGCCGTCCAACTTAGGCAACAAATATCCAACCACCAGCAAAACCTTTTGAGTAATTTGGGCTTTATTTACTATCTAATACATATTATTCAAATACAAAAACAACCTTATAAATATGTATATTAATTACCAAACGTAACATGCACATGCCAAAACACGTGTACAAACAAACCGACATCAAAAACTCGTTATTCGAAGTCACGACATATAACAATAAACAAAAAATTCAATAACCATAGTCGCGCTTCCGGTTTTATCCAATCGAATACATTTCGTGTAGAACAAAGAGATACATACATACGTAGTATCATACCTCTATCCCATAGGGGTAGGCAGAGACTATGGCTTTGCACGATTCTGACATACTTCTCGCGCTTCCTCCACCTTCATCAATCTTTTTATGCATTCCCGGCGGTTCCGCGTACTTTTGACCTGGCTTTTACTAAGACTGTCAGATATCTGACATTCGTAGGTTCGGTGCAGTCGACCGCTACTGGCTCTTCCATCCACATTCGCCTTGTAGATTGTCTTTGTCAGTCTTTTATCATTCGTCCTCTCCAAATGTCCAAACCACCTTAGAATGAAGAGACCTCGGTGTATTTCCGTTTATTCGGTTACGCCTAGTTTTAATTTTAATGATCACTTGACTGCTAGCTGATAAGCGGCCGCCGTCGGGGACTTTAATGGACGTGTAATAAAGTGTATTTTGGTTAATAAATTTTTGACATTCCGGACAAGTTAATACGGCAGTATCGGTCAAACCTGGTTGTTGTATAATATGCGTCTCTGTTTCGGAGGTGAGTTTACTTTAGTATATAGCAATGCAAGTGTCATAGTGGCCCGCGTATGTGTGTCGCGTTCCGGGATCAGCCTGTGTAAATCCAGCTCCAACAGGCCGGCATAAGTGTCGACTGCCGAGGGGTCATCATCACTGGTCAGTCGACATTCTATTGGCCCCACTCCACTTACCATCAGGTGCAGGGTGATCACTTTGCCTTACGTGTATAAATAAAGGTGTGAAATCTCGCCTGGGTACAGTGAGTAAGTACGCAATATCTATTTCTGTCACCATAAACGTGCAGTACACATGCTTTTTCGTTTCAAGGACACTTCAACCAGCAAACCGCAGTCTTTTGTAATTCGTTTTGAATGATATTTTACAGTCGTTAAGTTTGAGACGGCTTAAACAATTATATATTACGCGTTCCCAAAGGGGTAGGCAGAGGTGCAACCAGGGCTTACATATTTCGACAAGTATATTAATGATGAAATGTGGGTACCTCTTTCTTCTATCCCATCCTTTGATATGATAGGGGAAGAATCTATCGCCATATTGAAATCAAACTCAAATCCGGACTGATAGTCATCTGAATAACTTTGCTTGACCTTGGAGCGACGTCGTACCACGCACTCAATATAACTACGCCACCGAGACAGTCTTGTCATTATAGACCATATTCGCAAACGTCACTCAGCTAAGTATGGAGCAATGCTATGAAAATTTGACAGTTTCTCAGCGCTTAAGGCATAACAGCCTTCGCAGTGCGCAGGCGCAGGGGCGGTGTGATTAGGTACTATAGATATACAACTTTACTTCAGTTGTCAGGTAAACAAAGCCAATGAAAACTGGAATTGCCGATATCATGCGTTAGGGCGCACAGTGCGTCCCCATAGCATTGTTCGTGTAAGTGACATAATACTTTTGTTAATACAGGGAGGGCAAACTGACCCCACTGTACCTGATCGTAAGTGGAGTGGTCCAATAGAATGTCGACAGACGAGAGATGATTAGCCCTTGGGCCTTATTCTATATCCCGTACGTTATGTTAACAGTGCTTAACAAGCACGTAATACAACGCATCATGTTTAGGACTATAGAAATTTAGCTTACAGAATACTTTTCCACGCACATTTCTCGAAGATAACATGACACGGCCGCGTTACGCGTTTACACTATCATACAGAATAAGGGCCCTTGGCAGTCGACATAATTATGCCGACCTGTTGGCACCGGTATACACAGAATAATCCCGGAACGCGACACACTTACATGAGCCACTATGGCAGGTTTAAGCACCTAGTGTACGGTGGTCACTATACGGGCTGATATAAAATATATAATATCACCAGTAAAGGACACCACTTACTTCTAACTGTGAGGTTGACTCTGTCGACGTACGCAGTCTCGTTCTCTACGCCGCACTCGTATAGCCCGGCGTCGTCCACGTCTATCTGGCGCAGGAGCAGGCTTCTGTCCGACTGAAACAAAAAACAAGTTTATAAACCTCTAGAATATCTAGCTCATTCTGCGTAGAACGGACTACTAACAGCCAAAATTAAAAAAAATATATATAATTGTAAAATGTAGGTAGATATAGTGACTGACTTTTCGGATGGCCAACACCTCAGTCCGCCCTGAGAGCACGAAAGCTGCAAAGTCTTCGAAAAGTCGGGAGAGAAAATTATAATATATAAACCGCCGTAAAATCCGTAAAATATTTTTATTTTAATGTTTAACATTCGCGTAAACATAAGAAATAATTATTTGTTTGATAGTTTAAACCTATATTTTGTTCTTCTATGCATAATTACTATCGTACACATGGCAAAGACGCAAAAACAACGTTCCGATGAGTCGCATCCCTGTCAGCGTCAGAGGAACAGATACAGATCGGTTGGCATAATTCTTAGAATCCTTGAGATATGCAGTGCCTATTGTTGATCGATATATTTCAACAACTTCATTACTTAGTATTAGGTATCAGACCACTGCAGTGCCTAGATATCCTCAATTAGTACGCATTTTTATCTAATACTAACTTTTATTTGTGGCGGATAAAAGTAGCCTATAGCTCTTAGGGTTAACATAGCTTCCTATTAGTGAAAAATAATACGGTAAAAGTAGCGTAGGACTCCGACCCGCTGGTCCGACGACATACGTAGGATCGCCGGTGGACGCTGGATGAGGAGAGCGGAGGACCGAGCAACGTGGCGCACCCTAGGGGAGGCCTATGTTCAGCAGTGGACAGTTGTAGGCTGATGAGATGAGATGAGAATGGCATAGTAGTTCCTGAGCCTAGCGCGTTCAAACAAACAATAAACAAACTCTTCATCTTTATACATTAGTATAGATTTAATTAATTTTTATTTGGGTATCGGACCCCGCATTAAACACCGGAGGAAACCGCGAATGGGGCACTGGAATCCCCCGGGTTGTCGATTGAAGGGTTCTGGAGGATAGTTGGGAGTGGATAGCTGGGAAGGAAGTGGGAAAGGATAAGGAAACCTCTCAGAATGGAAGGAGAGGACAAGGCTAGGAACTGTTCGCGAGCCCTTATAGGTCTTAATGTGAATTACCAACCATGAGGTATACACATTTAACTGTGTGTTTTGGGCCGCGAAAAATGTCCGCCCGTGCATTGGGGGGATTTAAAAATGTTTGTCCGTATTCTATGCAATCAAATACCAATTGCGATAAAACTTCGTCAACTTAGGCATAGTACAATAAGCTTACACTAAGTGGCACGCACGTCGCACCAGCAAATGTAAATACATGCTCTTTAAATGAAAAAGCATTGAAGTAGTGAGATATTTTAATATTCCAGAAATGAGTTCTGTGACAACAACGCGCTGGGTATCAGCAAGTATAAGAACCGCTTCATATTCATTCAATATTATATAATAAAAAGATGTCCTAAATAAACCTCATTATAAATTATCCTCATAAAAACACAGCAATAATAATCCAAAGCAAATTGAATTTACATCAAGCCTCCGAGAACAAGATCATTAGTCTTGAGCCAAAGAAAGTTAAGTCTGCAGATACAATTAACGTAGGGTTGCCATGAATTCCTAATTCACTGGACCCGTAAAACCGTTGTTTTTGTGTATTCGCGACTATGTTATTATACATACAATTTTTATACGATCTTTGCAAAGAGTACCCACTACACCTGATGATCGCGAAGTGGGCTCCAAATAGTATCTACTGATGAGAGTTGATTACCCTTCGCCAGTCGATACAATTATGTCGGTATGTTTGAACCAGATATCTTGATCCAGGGCCACTATGCCAGGTACGGCGGTCGCTATCCAAAGGGGCAAAGAGTGTATACTCATAATATACAACATGCAACTTCTTTCTAATAATACCGGAATATTTTGAAGATAGACCGGGACGACCGGAACATACCGATAGACATGTCCCATTAACCCGGGGCAGATGGCAACCCTAAATTACCGGCACTCAATCCCCCTCCGTTTCGGGGAGGGCGCTCAATTATTCCTTTAGAATAAGAATGGCATTACCGAACAGATTTATAGCCAAAATACCACCTTAAACTGCCGCGTCGACGACTTGGCGCAGCATCGGGACGTTAGAAGTAAAATATTTGCCAACTTATTGGTGCGCAAATAGTCTTTGAAATAGTAAGGTTATTCTATTTTCAAACTTACTTTATTATTACAAAGAGGTAAAGTTCGCAAGTTTGTAAGTTTGTTTGCAAGACGATATTTCTGGAACTATTACTAAAACTTCTCTTACATTTAGAGAGACACACTTTCTCTGAACGATACATATCCTTATTTGATTGCCTTTAATTTTTTCAATTCCGTTTAAAATCAGGTAAAATTTACTTTTATTTCTCGGTCTTCACACCGAATGCGTACCCATGCACGGGCAGGCATTTATTGCGGCCCGCAACACACAGCTATACTTCTTGTTCGTTAAATCACATTGAGGCCTAGAAGGGCCCGCGAACATTCCCCTCCACTTATCCTATGAAATTTCCATCCTTTCTCCATTTCCCTCCCCACTATCCACAGGACCTCTGCCTTGCAGTCGGGAGATTCGAATATCCCGCCTAAAAAAAAATTTTATTTAACTAATTCAAAACGGCTGGACTGATTACAACGTGACTACAAAGACAAGAAGCTATATTTTCAAAAGTACTATAGGCCAAAAGACATGTAGCTAAAATTTTTAAAAGTACTATAGGCCAAAAGACATGTAGCTAAATTTTCAAAAGTATTATAGGCCAAAAGACATGTAGCAAAATTTTCAAAAGTACTATAGGCCAAAAGACATGTAGCTACATTTTCAAAAGTACTATAGGCTAAAAGACATGTAGCTTAATTCTAAAAGTACTACTGAGAGATAATCAAACCGTCCCGTGGAATCCTGCTTAATCCTTCCGTATAAGCGACGCTGTAGAACACCAAGTTCAATTTAAAATGGTTTAATTTCTCATCACGTATCTCTCACCCGAGCGCTATCCCTGGGGAAAACCTAGCCGAGTTCCAATTATCACATGAATTACGCAACAGCGGTTATAGGAAAGTTTTATATGGACAATAATGACCCTGTATTTACTTTTTAATTTGGCTAAAACTGATAGCTAGGAGAGAAAAGACTGGCTTTATTGGAAATGCGAAAAGTGAACTAGATCTTAAATCCTTCCTTTTGCCTGCATATTGATTTATAAACAAGTATTAACTAACTCCTTAGCTATGTAGTAACCGCATACATGGTTTCATACTGAGACCTTTAGATCCTAGGTTCGCTTTCCGGGTAGTTAATTGCTCGCTGATGCGCCTGCGTTAGCGCCCATTCAGAAAAATATAAGCACTCAGGGGAAATGTAGTTACTTTTTTTTATTGGCACGACAACTGCATCTGATGGTAAGTAGGGTACGGCTCATATAGATTGTTTACTCCTCGCCAGGCCGGCTTGCTTGAACCGAATGTACACAGACTGATTCCGGAACGCTTTCTAGATAGATACAAAATATATCCTATTCCACCATCAGCTTCCTACTAGTGAAAGTTTTTTTATAATCGGTTAAGCTAGTTTATCAAAAAAAAAAAAAAACAAAAAAAACATCATATCTTCTTAAGTATATTAGTATAGACTCATTCTTCATCATGGGAAGAAAACGCACTGGGCGTTCAGTACATGCTCGAGTTTATTCTCTACCCATCCGGTCGGGTACAGAGGCGTGACCTTACATATTATGTTATCATACTGTTTTCATAATATCCGACATTATTATTGTCACCCGGCCTTGACCGTCGGGGCCTAAAAATACCGCGTCCAAAACACGCAACGTTATATAGAGGCGTTAATACTAGTGATGTGTCGCGTCGATGTGACGTCACGATAGTGATCTTGATTAACATCGATGTTTAACAGAATATCATATATTCAACGGAATAATTCTTATGGAAAAAATACGTTAGTATCGTTGATATGGTATGCTGGGATCATACTGAGGTTATATTTAAAGCAGTTTATCGCATTAAAAAGTAATAAAAATACTGCAATCAACCATAATTAATTCTGTCGTGACAAATTAGGAATTCAGGAAGGTACTTACTACGAAACATATTTAATACCTATTACATAGAAAATACTTAACTCAATCATTACCTAACCTATCCCACCCGTCTAAACATCGCTAAGAACATTGTAAACGCAAACATCGATGTCGAACGTCTCTAGTGTATACGCTTCGGGACAGAAGTGAAGCTAATCAACAAAGCCGAATTAAACGATAAATAAAATTAAAAACGCTATACGACAAATAGCTATTAATTTTCACGTACACGAGTATCAATATTGCTTGTCCCTAGGGCCTAGAGGATGACCAAAGATGGGATTCATAAGAATTTCTGATAAATACCTAAACAAATAATATAGCTTTTTTTTTGTATTGTGGCGCGACAAAGTGACTGCACCTTACGGTAAGCGCAATGCCGTCCAGATAGAGTATCGAATGGTAACAGACAGTTATCTATTGGCACTCGCGTCTACCATAACAACGGAAGGAAAGAACTCAAATGGAAACAAAGAAAACTTTATTCTGATTTATCAATTATACCGAATATAGTAGAGATAGTTGTAAAGAGGTTTTCTTTGCTCCCGTTATGCAACATGTAAAATGTTATTCACGCAAAGGTGCGGAAATTTAGTCCTAGATTTCATTATAAAATTTTTAAAAATTCTACATCTCGTCTGACTGCAAAAATATAAGCTATGCAATATTCTGAGACTAAATATGGGCCCTATCACAAGCCATGTCGACGCCTGACACAAAAATACGTGACAACAAATTGCCACTTTACTCCGTGTACGCGAACATCGACGTCGCACGTCCCTAGTGGATTAACCAACTGAGTTATACCGGCCGGCGAGCTGTGAACCAAGGACGTCTGATACGTTATACAGAAAAATATTGGACCTGTTATAATTTTGGATAGCTTTAAACGGTAATAGAAGCCAGAAGATTAAAGAACGTATAAAAAATTAAAACTCAAATCTGACGTTCAGACGGAATTTGAGAGTTTAAAAGAACATACTTTTTCTGTTTTACGATGCTATTCAAAAAACAATTACAATCGAAATTGTGAAAATCTTTAACGGTGTCCTCACCACACTATTCGTTGCATTCTCAGCACAAAAGCTGCTAAATGTTACCAAAATATCGATAAACGACAAATTACCGGTACATTTCCCGGTTGATATCGATGTCGCGCGTCACTAGTGGACACGTAACCAGAGCGGGGCAGACCGGGCCACTCTATATTGATCGTCGTTCAAGGCCCAACAGCACAAGGCCGTTCGGCCTACGTTATTCGGCGTCGGCTGGAAGTCTAAGCACTAAATAGGTAACGGTATTGGAATGATAAACATAGACACGACGATGGAAAGTGTATTTATGAATGGTTACTGTAGACGAATAGTTATAAACGTGTTCCAACGCAGTGGAGTAATAGGGAAGCTATTTCACAAATAGATCATCAAGATCAAGAGCGCCGCCCAATGAAAATTCCCTTTTTTTATCAAGCACAACAAAGTGACTGCACCGCACCTGATGGTAAGGAAGATGCCGTCAGATAGAGCATCATGACAACTGATGGCTATTTCATGCCATTTGACACAATCATGCCGGCTTACTAAGATGCTTCTTCACACGATGGCGGAAGGACCCAGGATTATAGGAAGGAGGGAATACGCACTCTCCTGATTAATCCAGGACGTTTTTTGAAATATTATCCGGACAGCGGAAGCGTTTCTTGTGTTTACTTCAACCATTCAATCATCACAAACCTTAGCATTTACATCCGAAAGAAATAGGATTTAATCCATTTACTTATATCAATAATTTCCAAGCGCATATGGTTTACAGCAATTATCTTAATTTATACCAATCTGGCGATAATAAAGCACACAGGTTCATTTTACTGCACCACCATCCACCCCATTGCGGATCCGATTGTAGATGCCCTTGGAGTGATATAAATCTATGCTGGACTCTTAATCCACTGCGATCAAGGCGAGATAGAATCTTAATCCAATTGGGCGTGCATCTATAAAGCGCAACGGGCGATGAGACGGCTGTGAATCGGGAGGTCGCGTATTCGATTTTCAAATTCCGACCGTTGTAATTACCAGTATTTGTTTCAGATTTGTCACCGAAGGCCCGTCGTCGCTAATAAGCAGCAATGTTTTGCTGGTTATTACAGTTAAAATTATACAATACGTATTACAGTTAAAATGAATCCATAATCTCGAAAGACATCTCTAAATAATAATAATAAGTCGTTTTTATTTCTTTCTTTCTTTAAATCAATCAGAATAAGTAATATTTCAAGCAAATTTTATTATCCATTTCCAAGATCGATCCGTAGTTATCAAGACATTTGATTAGTTCTAATGTATAGGTTTTTTTTTTTATAAAATGTCAGCCACAAAATAGCTGAATAATTTATAAAACTTTAATCATTTATGTACGTTAAGTATAATAGAAGCACTTATTTTTCTTTGTGTAAAATAAAGTTAATCCTTTATAGTTGAATTTATTGATGTAAATAGTTTTTGCCAGGGACACAAAATTATTTAGTTGTTATTGTCGAATGTTAGACATTGTAATTAAAGTATTTTTAGCATTTCATTGCGGGTTTTCATATTGTAAATTTCTCCCAACATTTCGAAAACTTTGCAACTTCATGGTTACGGGGGGGGGGTCCCCATGGTGACCATGGAGGCTACGACCGCATTATTTAAATTTTCAATTTGTTCAGCTACTTTTGTGGCGAACTGTTCACCGTTTCGCTCTATAGAACACTTCAAATAACACCGATTTAAATAAAACACACCCCAATCCAGACAAACACAAATGAAATTACAATTAAATACAAAACTCACAATCTTAGTCTCATACAATTCCTATGAATAGTCCCCGTCTACCATCTATTCTTAACGTCGATAAGCGGCCGGGAACGATCGCAAGAAGCTCGTCCCGGCTCCAGCGGTAACTCGAGAGATTTAATTAACGTGGACTCGTAAAAAGTTCCCCTTCACACCCTTATAAGAACGTATTCTTTCGCGGTAATTTAAATTGAATCAAGTTTTTGTCCGTCGCTGATTGGTTTGAAGAATACATGGTTTTTGTAGAAGGTATATGGATGTTTAAAACTAGTACATCACACGCCATGACGTCAAGGTATCGTAAGATCTGCCGGTTTAGGCTCTTGGTTAAGCTTCAGAAAACCGCAAGTCTAGCACAAAACCTTTGGTATTATAACTCTGTATATTGCGTTTCAGACAGGCCGGCATAATTGTAACTGACGAGGGGTAATCATTGTCTCAATCTTGTCAGTCGACACTCTACCTGGACACTACTCCACTTACCATCAGGTGGAGCTGGGTCACTTTGGCGTCCCCGCATAAGATATAATAATACACCCATATTGAGGTAACCTACAGATAACAGCAAGTCTAACATGACTTCGCAAAATAGAACATTATCTTTGAAAGTCTTGAAGTTATAATATAGTTTTCAAATCGATCAGAGTTATTTTAGCTTCGGAACTGAAACAAAGTTTCTAAGTTCCGAGTCTCGATATAACAGTTGTTAAGAAGTTCCTAACTCGCAAGTTAAACTTGCCTTACGTTCGACCATTGGCTACTTCTATGTTATTTATATAACACACTATTTATATCTAAAAATATTTTAAACAACGCGCGAAATACTGAACTTATTGGAATTAAAATGTATAGTAAGGAGTTCAAGCGACAGTTCTAAACGAACTTATAATATCGAAAACTGTGTGATGCTAAGAATTGCAAAAACCATAAACAGTAGAAACACCATCCAAGACCTTGAATTACAAAGTATTGTTTGGTATTCCAATGCGCTCGCCATCTTAAGACATGAGATGTGAAGTCTTATTATATCCAGTAGTTACACTGGATCCAATGCCTCCCAAATCCGGAACGCAACAGGGGCTACACACTGCTGCTTGGCGGCAGATATTGATACTGCGGTGGTATCTACCCAGGCGAACTCCTATGAAAGACCTACCACTAGTAAACTAAGCTTACTTTATGTAAAACATAGGACTCACATTCCATTGAACCATTAGTTTCTTCGAATCAAAGTAGCACGGTGCACCAATTGCACGATCCATGCGTGGTTACATCACAAAGCAGCCACATACCATAAGCAAATGATGCCTACATATAACCGCAATCAACCCCATTACCCCAAGTTCTACAGTCTACGCTATAGACAAGAATTACATTCTGTTACATAATGGAATAATGTGGCGCAGACCGACGTCAAGGTGACACCATTCTACATTTCACGTGTGCCGTAGAAGCATTAACGTAATGAACCATAAAGTACTAAACGCACATTAAAATTAATAATTTTACCACGATGTGATATAGTTGCTAGAATGAAAATGAAAGGCAGAATTAAGCTGAACCGTATGTTGTATGTTAATGGAAATTTGTAGTCACTACTTAGGCTGAGAATAGAATAAAGGACGGGTTACTCCAATGATGATTAAAGCTTTAGTTAAAAAAACAAGGAACTACTCGGCTGACATGTTTGTAAGTGACTAACTTAGTCGCACCTTCACCCGTGTAAGTGTAAGTTTTCAAAAGAGAAGAAGTCGATAGCTCTCTGAGATAAAGAAGCTTTCAATTAGTAAAGGAAGCTTCAGATTAGTCCAGTAGTTTCTAAGATAAGAACAAGAAAGGAAATCTACAATTTTATAGGAAAATGGAAGGGTGTAGCGGTATTTTCATTTTCAGTACAAGGATTGTAGCGAAGGTGTTAATTCAGCTCAGAACTCAAAACAATATTATATGATATTCCAAACTTTAAAGGCATGAAAACAATATAAACATAAACAAAGTTAAATCACAGTTTTATCAAAACAAAGTAAAACATTTACATCGAAATCCGGTGCACCCCTTCTTCCCCTAATAAACAAACCAGGTCTAACATCGCGTGCGCCTGTTTCGGGACTCGTTATAATTACCAAATCGGTGTTACGGCGGCATTAAAACTTTTATACAACAAGACCCGTAGCCGAATGGTCCGTTTCCCCTTTTAGTACTTAGACATCGTGGTTCGGTGCCTTTTGAACGTTGAACTGTTACGACGTCATATTATTTCATTTCAAAAGTGGTGTGGCGGCGTGAGACTTCGTTATATGTATTTTAAGGGTACATATAAGATTGTTATTTTTATATTGCTGTCAAATATTTGTTACTCGGTTTCTATGCAATACCATATGTGATGAGAATTTATTGCCAATCTACAGGGTTCATTTTAGTTTAACGCCGATAATGCAGTTCAGTTTTATATGGGCAAAGTGACCGCACTCCATCTGATAATAAGTGGATTGGGAGTCTAACAGAATGTCGATTGACGAGAGATGATTACCCCTCGACAGTCGACACAATAGGGGACCGGCCTATGCTTGATTTTGTACATTATTCTATATTTAATGGTTAATAATACGAAAAAGAAGCACTTCTGTGAAAAATGAGCGAGAAATTTATATTTAAAAATTGTAATGTGCAGAAGTGGGCGCGATGTGGGGATATCGCTTCATCTCTTTTTTTCGCACGCGTCGTAATTCCCGATGACGTCACATGTGGATATTTCGTCTCTTTTATATTTCTTGTTAATTACCCCTTCCACCGAAATTCTAAGTCTTATAACTTGTTGATTTTTTACCGGATTTTAATAATTCCTTCTGTGTTATAATTTATATTATGTAAATATTCGATAATAGTAAAGAACCAAAATGAGTCCGGTAGCCTATTATGCCGGCCTGTTGGAACCGGATATACACAGGCCGATTCCGGAATGCGATACACTTACCTGGGCCACTGTGGCGGGTTTTAACACCTTGTGTACGGTGGTCGCTATCCAGGCGGATATAAAATACATCCTACCACCACCTTATTTATTATAAACAACAATAATAATACTTCGTAATATAACATGCATCTCTTGACAATTGTCTTTATAATACTTGTATTTTCAAAAGAAATACTCATTATGCAAAGAGAGCTAGCCTCGGTCCAGTGGTTAGACTGATCATTAGTGTAACGAATCCTTGTGTTCGTAATTAGCACGAAGATAGGGTAGTATGGCATTTGCGAGGGGAGAGCTCCCTTCATTTAGAGGCACTTTTATCGACTAATATATTTCGTATTATATTATAAAGTTATAACTTAATGTCAAATACAACTTATGAATCTCTCTATCCATCTATGTATATATATTAATGTCTCTAAAACTACTAGAGCGATTCTAATGATTTTTTTAGGTTATCTTCAGATTAGCCCAGCGGTTGATCATGTGAAGTTTGGTTGCGCTCGTACTACCAGAAGTTATAGATAATATCCGTGCGAAAGCAGGGCGAGGGAACTCCCTAACTATTTATTTATACATTTTGTTTTCTAATGACACTTCTCCTCGTTATGTTAGGATCACAATGAAGTAAATATTAACAACCATTCATTGTCATTAAGGGCGGAAACAGCAAATATTTTTACAGGATTATCATTTCCAGATACAACAATATTCCCGACGTAATCCAGGCTATATTTCACACAAGAAAAGGACTTTCTACGCGAACATGGCCGCCGGCAAAATCTAATTTGTAATAAAGTTTTGAAATAGGAAATTATGGTCTCGCGGTACTGTTCAAAACGTACAGAATTTCCGAGTACCCACCGGGCACGACTTGTTAAGTAGTCGCCGTAACCGCTGAAACTTCTTGCTGGATATAGTAATTTTACGTACTAGCATTTATTTTTATTGTGCCTCGACTTTTGGATTAAAACTTTTGGAGAATCCAATCTGAAAATGTAATGAAAATGGATACAATGAGCGATGACGTAACTGATACGCTATACTGTGCAATCTAAACTAAGTTGTTAATGTGGAAAGGCGGCCAATCTCAACGGAGATCAGCCAAGTACGCAGGAGATATAGTGCACAAATGTGTGCGCAATAAACAGGCGCCTTTTGTTCCATCACTCTCATACTCCAGTGAGACGACAATCCATCGAGACAGTTAGTTATTTAATCACTTTCATTTTCCTAGTGAAAAATATTTAACCCGTGATTCTTCACGACTCGTGGATCCATAACTTTAATTCACATAGCATTTGTAAACGTCTAACGGAGACATAACACGAGGCGCGCCGCACCGACGCGACGCCCTATTTTATTTACCTCCGTTCCGACATACATAAATCAGTCCTTAAGTTATTGGCTGTTAATCGCAGGATAGCCGATCAATCAACCACAACTGTAATGAGTAGTTTATAGCATTGTTTGTTTGTATAATGGTGTTTAAGAAATGTACGGTATATACCAGTGGCGAAGGGTGACATTTTTCAAAAAGTAATTGGAGAACAAAATGCCTTAGCTAACTGATCGCGGCCAATTTAACAATAATAATAATATAATATCAGCCCTGTATTATATACTTGCCCACTGCTGAGCACGGGCCTCCTCTACTACTGAGAGGGATTAGGCCTTAGTCCACCACGCTGGCCTAGTGCGAATTGGTAGACTTCACACACCCTCGAAAATTCCTACAGAGAATTTCTCAGGTATGCAGATTTCCTCATGATGTTTTCCTTAACCGTTAAAGCAAGCGATAATTCACAAAGAATACACACATATTTTTTATTAGAAAAGTCAGAGGTGTGTGCCCTTCAGATTTGAACCTGCGGACATTCGTCTCGGCAGTCCGTCCCACAACCAACTAGTCTATCGCCGCTTTTTGGCCAATTTTACAGAAAACAAAAACTAGGACAAACGTAAATAAACCTAAAAGGGAAGCCGGCAGGAATCTGGTGGTATGGACGCTTCGCCACTAATAATTATACAAAATTTTTAAGGTCTAAATATGTCCTCTATCAATTTTACGTAACTTTTCAAATTAAATTCATTTTTAATGTTAACGTATACAATGAGGCAGGCATAATCTTGTGGATTAAAAGCCTTTAAGCTTATTCATTAAATAAAGTTTACAAGAAAAAAAAATACATTCGCGTAAACATAAGAAATCATAAAATTATTTGTTTGAAGAGTAAATATGTGGCCTATATAGAGGAGGATCATGCATGATAATATATTTTGTGCCTGGTAGGATAACGATTAGCAACTATAATAAACGTAGAAAATTTTGAGTCGTTAAATCTTTTTAATATCCCGTTCCGGAGTCATTGTTCCTGCGATCGTCGAAAATACAGCCATTCGATAAAAATAGCAGTAACAAGACTAAGGGTCAGTTTCACAAGTTTCAAGTGAACTTTGTTTGATAGTTGTATTAAACAGCCAGTGTAGATAATACTCATTTTATTAACATTTATTAAGGAGCATAAATTAGAGTGACTTTTGTATTTGGTCGGCTTATACATTTATGTGACGAGCAGCAATTACCCAAAAGTTGTGAAACAGGCTCTTAAGTTCTCGTAATGGCTTATTAAATTTTTATTTTAAACCACATTCGCCGTGCGTCACATATTTATTTAATCACACCGTAATTAATGTACGCGTATAAAAATATCACTTTACGGTTCGTTTAAGTTACATTAAAAAGGACGAAAGTGATTATGATTATATTTTTATTGTTTTCGTTCAAGCAGTAAAAACGAGCCGGTTTTAATTAAATTAGGTACACATAGAGTACTTTTAGTTTTTGTAATATAATATTTATATTTGTAATACAATCGCGAAACAACCTAGTCATCGTTGTAATCTGTTCGTAACCGACTTCAAAAAAAGCAAGTTCTCAATTCGACTGTAATTTTTTTATGTTTGTTACCTCATTATTATCCTATTCTACTGGGCCAGGAAGTGGTTGTTCTGCCACAGGCTGCATTTTATGCGCTTCCTATCGGGTTCAAAAATATGCTATGATTCAAGCTGGAATTAACAAAACTCTCACAAAAATAAGTACTCATTGAAATCGGTTAGGTGTCTTCGAAAATAAGCGTGTTCGAAAAAATATTACACAACTAGCTTCCGCCCGCAGCTTCGCCCGCGTGGATTTCGGGTTTCAAAAATGGAGAAGGTGCTCAATTTGTCGGGATGTTTTTTTTAATTTATGGTGGTATGCAGGTGGTCCGATTGTCCGGTCAGGGTCTGATGATGGGATCCTGGTGAAATCGAAGGAACTTTTAACCATTAAGGTTGCACACGAAATGACGGAAGCTTAAAAATGGAGTAACTTCTCCCGTTTTTCCCAACATTTTCCATCACTGCTATGCTCCTATTAATTGTAGCGTGATGAAAAGTATACTATAACCAGCTCAGGAGTATGAAAAATAATTGTACCAAGTTAAGTTAAAATCCGTCGAGTAGTTTTTGTTTCTATAACGGTTATACAGACAGACAGACAAAAATTTTACTAATTGCATTTTTGGCATCAGTATCGATCCCTAATCACCCCCAGTTATTTTGGAAATATATTTCATGTACAGAATTGACCTCTCTACAGATTTATTATAAGTATAGATATGCAAAAGTAGCTCAAAAATTGTCCATAACGAAAACATGCATTTTAAAGTAAAACAAAAGAAATAATATCGTGAAGCCAACCAAATAACTAATGATATATTAAATTTTGTGACTGTTCAATTTAGTCGGGTCCGCGATATCACTTTTGTTGAGTTTCAGAACGCGACATTACATTATTATATTCTGTGCTCCAACGCACACTGCTTTGATGTTAGGAACACACCTACATTGCTTAGACAACAGTGAACTTTATAAAATAGCAATAAAGCTCAATTTGACTCTACGTATTAGTTAGAAAACGTTTGTATGGGAAATAGAAAAATGCTGTTTTGAGGATTTTCCCGGCAATTATTCGAATTTTTCTCACCTTTTAAACCTTCCCTAGACCTACACGAATAATTCAAGACCAAGATAAGATAAATCCGTTCAGCCGTTCTCGAGTTTTAGCGAGACTAACGAACAGCAATTCATTTTTATATATATAGATTTGCCAACATTTCTCGTAGTTTTTTTGTACGGCCTCGGTGGCGTAGTTGTATTGCATGTCCGGTACAATAGCACTCTGAGGTCCTGGGTTCGAATCCCGGGTCGGGCAAAGTGATATTTGGGTTTTTCTGCTCAGTATCAGCCCGGAGTCTGGAATTTGTGCCCGATATGGCGTTAGGCTCGCCCCCTATCACATCATGGGACGGAACATACTTGGCGTAAAGTGGGTGCCCTAGTTGCGCCTCTGCATACCCCTTCGGGGATAAAATGCGTGATGTTATGTATGTTTTTTGTACGGCATAGTTAACCCCACTGCATCTGATGGTAAGTGGAGTGGAGACCAATAGAATGTCGACTGACGTGAGAAGACTACCTCTCGACCGTCTACACAATTATGCCGGCCTGTTGGAACCGGATATACACAGGCTGTTCCCTTACGAAGGCCATTATGGCGGCATTTGTAACCTCATTTGTAATGTAGCCCAACGTAGAGGAAAAAGGCATTCATAGATTACTTTCTTATAGATCATAATGACATTGGTACAATAATGACTTGCCATTGACTTCTATACATAAAATTCTTTTAAAATGTTACCCTGTCTGCCCACCCTACAACCGCTAACGCGTTGACGACACAACTCATTTCCATTTATGGCGTACATAAAATATTATTGCGTTGTTTACAGTCACCCTCTAATGTATCACCATTCGGCTTATGTATGAATTATCTTTATTTAAGGAGTTATTTTTTGTACTAATATTGTAAATGTGAAAGTTAGTGTAAATGCTTGCATATTTGTTAGAAGTAATCGCAGACAGCTGAACGGTTTTGGATGAAATTTGACACACGGGTAGACCGTGTCCTGGATTAAGACATAGGCTATTTTTATCCCGGTAATTTTCTCCCATAGTAAGTAATAGTATTTATTTAATTTGATTTTAAAAAGATGACGCTGGCGTCGTAAAATGTTTTAGGGACTCTTGTTGAATTAAGGCATTTCACGCGGGCGAAGTCGCGAACATCATCTTGTAATCAGATAAATTGTTTTGGATTTTTATTGCTTTAAAAGGCGGTAGGCGTTGGACACAGCCAATCCGCTAGCTTCCGAATTATCTTAACATATTTTGACGATAAAATGATCATGTACGTCTGATTAAAGTTATAAAATGATTGAAAAAAATCCCTTATTTCATCGTAATTTTTTCAACAAAATCCATTTTAAAAATTATATTATCTTAATTGTTAAATAACTGAATTTGTAACATAAAGGATGCATTGCATTAAGACAAAACCTTACAACAGTAATGTAAATTTATCGCGTCGCGTCGCCTCACGACTCTGTTCCGGAGGGACCGGCCCTCCCGAACGCTTGCCAGGAGTCTTCGCGTACCGGACAACGGGATATGACCAATAATAAACATATAATAAAGATATTACTACTTCATATATGACAAAATTTAACTAAACACTAATAACTTTTGATATTTACTAACTTGCTTTCGCATCTTCCGGTAATGGGCCTCACGTCATACTAGATTACTCCAGACACATAAAAGAAAAGCGTATCTAAAATGCTTTAGTAAAATAAAACCAATGTATCCTACACTTATCATTTACACAAAACGTAGGTAAATATAAAACGTCGCACATCTGTTTGTTTACAATGTCTGCGATTAAAAACACTCTAGAACAAGTTTTCTTGTGTCTGCGAGTTTAATGCAGTTTTTATGCATTCGAATGCCGAGACGAGGGAATTACTCGTCTGGTACGCGCCACGACTATCCTTATAAAGAAGCAGTACCTCCAGACATTTTGAATTACAAAGTAGTGCATGGAAACGACGGCCTGAGATGTCACATATCGTCGCAAATAATTATTAAACTGAATTCCATGTTCTTAAAACACAAGCAAGCATACGAATTAAGATCCGTCTCCTTTGTTGGAAGTCGGTTAAAATACTAGGATACAACTTTGGCGGCAGAAATAGACACAATAATAAAGCCAATTAAATTTAAAAGCAGTCTCTCGTATACGAGACATATTTAGTACAAAATTTTGGTCGCAACTAAGAAAAGCGCCAATTATACATTTCAGGATAAAATTACACGTCGAATTGAGAACCTCCTTTCCTTGAAGTCGGTTAAATCTAAATCTTAAAATCGGCCTTTTAACTACTTACAAGCAATTCAATGATCAGTATAAGTGATAGCTAGTCAATAAAAATTGTCGGTTAAGTTCTAAAACACCCTAACTCCAATTTTAAGTGAAATAGGTACGTTTTGTAGCTAACATTCGATAACAACCGAAAGAAGCATATCAAAATAAGTATTCGAACCAATGGAAAACCAATTTGGTCCTAAGTTACCAATTTTAGCGTCCTCGATATTAGACCTTAAAGTATGAAATATCATTCTGACAAAAGTAACTTTGTGTGCGTCAAATTTAATATTACCAGGACCGAATGAAGCACTAGGAGTTCTATTAAAGTCTACTGCATGAACCCCATTATCATAGTTAGAAACGAGGATTTATCGCGTCGCCTCGACGTATGACTCAGTTCCGGAGGGGCCGACCCCCCTGGCGAGCTTGCCAGGAATCTTACAATACCGGACACGGGGGTAATAGTGAGTAATCGTGTAAATAGATCTCGAAACCATGGTGAGTTTAATACAGTCCGTTTATGACTAATATATCTTCATTTAAAGAACTAAGACATATAATATTAACCCTCCTGTATACAATTTTTGCTACTGCTACTTTCTGTATCTACGTGATATTATGCGCGACGTGGTCGCTACACAATTAGTAAACAGTAACAATATGTATACAGTAAAGTACTAATGATTTCTTGTGTTTACGCGAATGTTAAATATCGAGAATAAACTTAATTGCGGTTTCAAATTATAATTTTCTACTGACGTTTCGAAGACGCAAATAATTTAAAAAAGCAAAATTCAGTTGACTCACAAATATTAACGTATGTACTTGAAAATATAATCGTGTAAAAGACGCTAAATCTTTGCTAGACTCGGACTTATTGAGTTAAAGTTTATACAGTTGTGCCAAGCGTCTAGAATTATTTCATCCAGTCGTTCGGTACAGTTGAATGCTTTTATCCCATCAAGAAATCTATTCGTTTTGCAAAAATAAAAAACTTGCAAATGTAAATAAAAATCAGTCGTCTAAATGCAAAATGTCGTAACCTCACTAAACTATACTTTTACGTAACCGTCAACTTTGATAATATGTTAATCATTGCGCGAAGTTAAAGACATGTCCGATCGATAAACGAATACTTATCAAATTTATTGTGTAATGGATATTTAATAACTAAAATGTGCACGTATGAAGAATATAGAAGAGCTAATTATATATCCAATATGGCATGCACTCAGGGAAGGAAAAAAAGTTACATTAAGTACGGACCTTGTTCTTTAGAATTCATGGAAATAAGAATTTTAATTTCACCTTTACTTACTTATTTAAAAAAAAATAGTAAATATAATTGATAAATAAAGAAGAAGATTCGATTTTTTTTCTCCTTTAAAATATTTTTATCAATTCCACCACAAATCTACACTCATTTCTCAAACAAAAACTTTATATTATTTTCCCATCACAACAAATCGACGTTTCCCCGTAAACTGCCAACAGTTGACAACCCTATTTCAACCCCCGTCTACGCACCCCTCGTGAGTTATGCCCACGAGTTTCGAGTGAATCACTGTCGAAACCACGAAATGTACAAATCTTCGAGGACAAACTTTCACTTCGGTTCTTGACTGGAAAATTGTGCGCACCAAATTTAAAATTTTACCATTGGAAATCGGTGAAGGCATTTCAGTGTAGACAAGCGATTTTTTACTGTAAATTGATGTGCTAAATGCAATAACGTTTTGATAAATCGTTCGTTTTTAATGATGATGAATGAAGGCCACATGACTTGTGAGCTTGCGTCTGTAAAGTCCATTTTAGGTAATCATTTTCTATTCATTTCACCTTTATTCACCATGTAAATAAGATCATTAACGGCTTGTAATAAATAGATTTTCCAATTCCGCACAATCTACGTGTATTTTTTTTACAAAACACTTTTTAATTGATCGTATTAGAGTTTGATTTCCAATGATTTCACAACTAATTGGGCACCTGTCCCACCAAAAGCGACGAGTAGTTACATGCTATTACAATCCTTAATACCTTCCTTCAAAGTAATCTGTGTACGTCATCCACAACACTGATGGGGGTAAATGTTTTAAATTCCATTTTTCACGCTTAACACAATATTAATGTGTAGGCCGAGATGATTGCTGGGGAATTCTTTACCTGTCACCTTAGGGCGGTGCAGGTAAGATTGATTACTTCTTAGAATTGTTTATTTACTCGAGATATTCACTCAATACTTTAATGGTAAATACAATGCTTTAGGCCTTAGACGCATGCAGCGGAATGTTATATAATAATATTATCAGCCTTGTATTATATACTGTCCCACTGCTGGGCACGGTCCTCCTCTACTACTGAGAGGGATTAGGCCTTAGTCCACGACGCTGATCTAGTGCGGATCTAACATTCTACCTTCAAAATTCCTATAGAGAATTACTTAGGTATGCAGATTTCCTCACTTTGCTTTCCACCACCGTAATAGCAAGGGATAATTCACAAAGAATAGACACATAATTTTAGAAGAGAAATGTCTGCCCTTGGGTTTTAACCTGAGGACATTCGTCTCGCCAGTCCGTTCTATACCTAACTGGGCTATCGCCGCTTCTGTGTGGTTTTCGGAATTCTAAGTTCATTGGACTATAACGCTGTATAGCATCGTACGAGCAATTGCTCTCGTCCAAATCAAACAAAAAAGTACGACAGTTTTCCATTTTTTTCCCGAAGGAGTCGTATAAACTTAGGTCACTCGACGGAAAAAAATAAATAAAACTTCACAAATTGGTGCCGGTAGCGTTGTTTTTTTATCTGGACGCGATCTAGGTCACAACAAACAACACAGCTTTCAATTTTTCATTTTATTTAGAAGCTTGAGGTTTCTTGACGGTTTTCTATTTCCTCTGGCACTCGGTGGTATTTCTGCACAGCGCTTTAACGAAATTCTGGTAGATTATTTTCAAACGATTTATTATTTTGTTGCGTCATGTCGGATATCCGTTTTCAGGTATTTGGAAGGTATGTGGGTTGGCATTCATTCTACTCGCATTTAGGGGTGTGGAAATCTTTAGGGGAGTCTTATATTCAGCAGTGTACTTAATGATGATACCTCTATGAGCCGATTAAACTTGTTCGACACGTCAATCACTTGTACAAAAATATGATAGAATGCAAAAATTAAAAACAAAATTAATAATTGCCGTTTTATTGAATTGTTTTATAGCATCAAGGAATACATTGAGTATAAATAAATTTGTCGTTGTTTCCATTTCGTAGATTCATACATAGATGTTATTACTCGTTCTACATAGAACATGGTATTTAATGTAGTTACAATTGATAGATATAAAAAAGTATGAAAAGTAGTAATATAATCCCGGTAGAACGTACTGGCACGTAATATATGTATTTAATAACCTGTATTTTACCTTAATTCTGCACAAACAATTTTATTCTATTCTAAAATTCAAATTTGAATATTTGAAAATCGAACACCCGCCATTCCACTGACAATGCACGGTCATTTGGACAAATGGCAGATCGTCATTAGCGAACGCGCGGTGCACAAAGCGTTACAGCGCACCCGTCTAATCAAGCTGAATGAGCGCGGTAAAAGCATCGCTGCGTTTCGCTACAGCGGCAGACGCGCATTGTCGCGTAAACAATCCGCTTTTGTGTTCACCGATGATAATATTTTGTTTAGCAATCGACAATAGGGCGGTCTTTGCGTCGCCATCGGTCAGGTCGAGGGGCGAAAGCGCTTCAGCCGCTTTATTGTCTGCGTCCAGCCATTTGAAATGGAGGTGTGGTTACATGATTTATGTTGCTTTGTTTTTTACAACCAGATTGCGGTGGTGACTGATGGCACCGGGCTGTCGTCGACCACAAAATATTTATTAGCTTTTTTAACAATTATTTGAGTAATTTCTTATGAAGTGCACTGACCCGAGGACAAGAGTGGCGTGGCTGCCGTAGCTGTCATTATATGTATATAATAAGAGATAATAATATTTTGGTTGAAAAGGCGATTTAAAAATTAAGTACGCTAACATAAATAGACTACAATGAGTTATAATTATAATAAAACATAATAAAATATTTATATAATTGATAATTACGCAACACTGAGGCAGTTCTCATGACCGCTCGGCCTTCACTTCGATAATTAATGGAAACGTGATAAACGACGCTTCCTTATTACCTAACAAATTTAGCATCTCAATGAATCCATTAAGTGTTGATTCTTTCTAGCGAGAACACTATGCTAAACTAGCGTATGTTTGCACTACGCTCGCGGGAAACCCTTTTTACCGGATTACAAACGGGAATGTTCCTCGGATTAGAGCGCACTCATCACGCCTTTATCACCTAAAGGGTAAGCAGAGATGCAACCACCCACTACCCGCCTGTTTGATTCCGTCCCACGATGTGATAGAGGAGAGCGTATCGCCATGTCGGGCACTAATACCTAACCATAATGTATGTTAATATAGGATATGGTCTATTCACGCGATACAATTACTTAAAATGAGATGACACACTACTAATAGTTTTGTATGGTATTGTAGTTTTTTCGCCCAATACTGTGAAAATTAAAACACATACAGCGTTATCAATTACCAGTTATCACAATCCATGACTAAATACTATAATAGTGCAATATAATTTAAATTCGCACAGTATTTTGTAAAAAAAAAAAAACAATAATTTCCTAAGAAATCCGCTAAAATATTTAGAGAAACAAACGTAAACGAGCATAAATACAACAAATGACGTGCACGTGGAAGTTTTTGCGCGGTCAACGGAAACAGCGCGACAAAAAACACACAAACCATCATAAGCGAGACGTAATGTATAATTATGAAATGTTGAAGACTTGAAATATAAACTATTGTAATGTTCGATATAACTTATTATAGAACAGAGATTATACATTGAAAAAGTGGTAGGTCGCATCCATTCTGGTCACACCGATTATTTTTGACGTCAAGCAAAATTATGCAAGTAAATTTTTGTTCAGCCTTAAGAAAATTTATGGCACTATGTCTTGAACTTATACTTGACGTCTTAGAAGTAGTACATGGTACGCGTGTTGTAGCATGACTCATGCAATAACTTTTAATTGAAATTTCGGGCTGCTACTGTTTATTAATTGACGTATCTTCAGGAGAAGTAATTTCTAACGTCGACTTTTATTTACCTACCTACTAATAAAAATATTAATTTTAATATTGTTTATTACGATCTTCATACTTTTATAAATGTAGTAAAAAAAACTTGCGTATTTCGATGGTTCCTAAGTAAACTATCGTATCTGAAGAAATAGCAATATTCACTTTTAGCGTTTCGTTATCAAGGTAGTGTTTAACAAACCCATTACATTTAAAAGATAATAAATAAAAAAAAGCATTAAAAATATTTATTTTTTTTTTTAATAGGTTTGGTAGTAAACAGTATCTAGATAACGCAACGTTAAAAAAGTGAATATCGCTATTTTTTACTTGGAGAGTGGAGACATTGATTCCATAAACAATTCTAACACTTGATACAATAATATGACGTATCTAAACCTTCGCGTCTAAACAAACCTTCATCTTCAAGTAATTAACTATACTAGTACCGCAGTTGTACAAATATAAAGCCAATTAAAATGCTTTCAGCCAATAAGTGCCGTCTGAATGGGCTCTCAATAGGCCGCGCGTAAACAGGGGCTCAACAAGTTGGACTTGTTTTGACCGCGGCGTCATAATCGGGGGCCACCGGTTGGCCTTTTCAATTACTCAGACAATAGAGTCGGTGGGGCTGATGATTGGGGTGGGATTCGTTTGGGCCAATTCGTGTGGGATGGTTTTTTTGCTCGCGAATCTTGGTGACTAACGAGTTGATGTCTTGGATTTCATTGATTAAAATTTGTGAATTGTATTCGAAAATTATTATTTCTAGGATTTGCACCGTTCCGGAACAGATTTTCGGAACGACCCTATGTCTTGTAATTTTTTTTAGTTCAATATTGAATATTTTTAAACCTTGCCAGTGTTAATTAAATTCTTATTTAATGACCATACAATAAGCAATAACGAAAAACTTGCGCATCATCAAAATATTTTGGCATCGAAGGTTACACTGGACCGTCGTAGTATCGCTTCCTATATATTTAGACAGTATTTAGCTAGAAATAATTTAGCCAAGAATTAATGATGTAATTTTTTAAACATAAAACATTTTTTTAAATCCTGCAATTATTCCATAAACTATAATTGAGAAATTATTAGTCTAACGCTGGACAACAAAGATTTCTATGTACCATTATCCTTATTTACTTACCACATAAACGCTGCGTTAAATACGTGGAAATTTAAGATATACTTATCTAGTGTGAGATAAATATATTACAAGGAAATCGAAATTGTAGACGGTATGCGGACTCCAAGGGCGCACGTATCAAATATCAACTTTCGTTGTACAAAACTACAATCACTATCATTAAACTGTATCGTCATCGACTCTGTTTATCCTGCTTTTAATTCCAGTATTCAGTCAGATGCCTTACATTGAAGGTTTAATTGTTTACTAGCTGACCCGACAGACGTTGTCCCATCTTAACTATGAATTTGCAGCGCGCATTGTCCATAGCTGACAGTTATTTCAAACAATTGACAGTTATATAAAATTAATATTTAGTTAAGTTTTCTAATTATCCGCGCAATTTTTTTATTTTTTTTCTTTCATAAGAACCTTCTCCTGACAATAACAAACACAACAAAAAAAAAATATGGAAATCGGTCCAGCCGTTCACGCGTGATGGCGTGACCAAGGGAAATAGGGATTAATTTTTATATATATAGATGTCCTACAAACGATCTCAATAAACAATCTTAATCATCGATCCAATAAATAAACCAATCATAATTCGTTTGTAAGCTTATCAAAAAAACTAATGACCAATATTCGCGATTTATCGGGAAAAGCGATTGCGGTTGATAATTGAAATCGGCGGGTAGTTTCCTAAGTTAGGACTGGAATGTAATTATGCCAAGAAGCTGTGTCAGTACTGTTGTGTTTAAAGTTCATTGAAACTTCCATAGTTACTGAACTATATGAGACATAAAATCTAATACATCTGATAAACGCAGTGCATGCTAATGTTTTTTATTGCTTTGAATGACGAGACGAACTTTCCGTTCGTCTGATGGTTCGTCCAACACTTTGAATTACAAAGTATTATTTGATATTCCACTGCGCTCGCCATCCTGAGACATGAGGTGTAAAGTCTTATTATGTCCAGTAATTACACTGGCTACAATGTCCTTCAAACCGGAACACAACAGTGACTACACACTATTGCTCGGCGGCAAAAATAGACATTGTGGTGGTACCTACCCAGGCGGACTCTCATATGGCTACAATATAATATAAAGTGATATTCTTATGAGCAGTTTTAGCGCTTAACATTAGACGAGCATCTTGCTCGTCTCATCAATAGTTCTAATACTCAATAGACAGTTTTAAAGCACTTCATCTACCACTAGACAATGAATATTCCCGTCTTAAACGACACTTACAGCCGCACAATTACGGTTGAACTCCATAGTTTACACAACCTGAGGGCACAACACAACTCTAGATTACAACAATCAACTCACGACAAATATTTGCGAATCACACATTCAATCTGGTCCGATACTTTTGTGTACTTTAGGTTTCCAGCTTCTGTTTACGTTAGGATCTCTTGAAGATCCTCCGTCAGACAGTCAATAGTATCTAGGGCATGCAGTCCGATAATCGATAATTTATCGGTTATCGGCTCATTTAAGAGGAACGATAAATATCGGAAAAAATACCGATAAATATCGATTATCGAAAGAAATCCTCTAGACTTTTTACACTAAATGCAAATAAATTCGCCGAATAATTTGGCTTATAAATATAACTATGAATTATGAGAAATGAGAAATTCCGATAATTGCATGCCCTAATAATATCACTAAGCTAAATTGTTCAAGGTATCTGTTGAACAGTTTCATTGCTTAAATCCTATTATATGACTGTGTTTGGTCGAACAATAGCAAGTATGATGAAATATTTTCTATTATAGCAAGTCAGTAAGCGAGTAAATACTTAAATCATCTGATAGCAGTTAATGACCTTCTGTTTTACCAAACTTTCTTCCACTTCCATCTTTAACTATAATCCCTGTGAAGTAAACCATATCGATCCGAGTATTAAAACTAATTTTAAATTCACAAACTGTTGACATTGTTAGGGATTCCGTTAAACAACTCCAACCGCGGAATCACTTAACAAGATTACAAACTATGGATAGGGATCAAAGGGGAAACTTGTTTAATATGGTTCTGGAAATAGGATTTAATGCCTTTGGTTATAGAGCGTTATTTTAAATACACAAAAACATGAGCTAACGTATTTCCTCCTGCTGCAAAAGGCAAAGACGAAACTAATGTAGCCTCATTTCGACCAGCTTATGTTCTCGTCATTTCAAGAAGCAAGCATACCGTAACATCGGCCGCCTTGAAACGATAGAATTTAGTAGTTTAATAATAGAGATTGAATCGTCGCTCTTTATTTCTTAAAATACGACTTACTGTTTCAATAAACGAACCCAATCTCAATCTTGAATCCGATTCTGAGAATGAACCAATCAAAATAAGTCGTTTGTAATCATGTCAAAAAATGCTTTGTTGTGATTGGTCCAATTTTGAGATAGAACAATAAAAGCAATTGGGATTCATTGAAAAGGCGGTTAGCCGTTTTTATTTTAAACTTATTTACGGAAAGTGTTTTATGATTCCGAGCGCATCCTAACTTTGCTTTGAATACAAAATCTTAAGGTAATGTAATGTAATTTTGCTGTCTCGTGATATTTACACCGACATCCGTGCAATTATTCTAACACATAATGTGCACGGCACAATGTGATAGTCATTTTAAATAATACGAAGCCTCATTATGTGATAATGTTTTTTTCATTAGCCTGACAGAGTATCGTTGTTGTTCATTTCCCTGGTTGGAAAAAAATTAACATCATACGTAGAAATGACAAGCAGATATTGGCAATGAGTACTCTTGCAGTTCGCCGATGTTTTTTTCCGTCTCACAATGAAATAGATTGCGAGACTATCGGCATGTCAATCACAATTCAATACCGGGAAATTCCGGTTTTTCAAATAGGTTTACGTACAGTTCACATAAAAAAATTGCGACTAGGGGATTAAACTTGGTCGGAAACTATTTAGGCCTGTAGTACGCTTAGTTGGAAAACGTTGCCATCACACGCACACACACATCACGTTTTTTTCCCCGAAGGGTTAGGCAGAGGTGTAATTATGGCACCAACTTTTCGTCTGTGTGTTCTGTCTCATGATTTGATGAGGGGCGAGTCTTACGCCATATCGGACATGAATCTCAGACTTTGGCCTGATATTCAGTAGAAAAACCATTATCTAAAATCGAAACCAGGACATCAGAGCGATATTTCGCTCACGTCGCTTAAATACACCACTGAGACAGTCATCAAAATAGATAACTAGCTTGCACAAAAAAAGATAAGAAACATTAGCCACCTTCGGCAATATTAATAAAACGCCTCACATAATCAAAGCCTGAAATCAAACGAATATTAAAAATGACAAGAACATTAGCGAACATATAAATATTCATAGCGTTGTTGTAATTACGTACATTGATTGTTATTCAGACGGCGTGTTCCCCTCGGCCGGCAGCTTTCTGTAACTTTACGGACCTCGCCAACTCGAGCCGAATGTTATTTCTAACTCGGCGGAAACATAATATGGCTGAGAAGTTTCTTTCGTGGTAAAATATTATTTTAATTTAAAATTTACACTCATTAAAAGAGGTTAAGTATGGACTTAGACTTGTTGGAGACTCTGGTATTACGGGTCTCGGTCTCGAGGTGAAATCTGATGCACTGATCGGACCAAGTGCGCTCCGCTCTGGACAGCAAGATGTACGAAGCTATCCACGTTGCAGAAAACCGGCAGCATTGGCGCAGTATAGTTCGAACTAAAGTGATCTGTGTCCGGGGTCACGACTCAGCATTGAGGACATCGACGCAAGGAGGAGCAGGGCGGACATTACTTCCCATCTGGTCATGTATTTTATCTTTTGCCATACACACACACAACATCACGCATTTATCCCCAAAGGGGTATGCAGAGGCGCAACCAGGGCACTCACTTTTCGCCAATTGTGTTCGGTCCCATGAAGTGATAGGGGGCGAGCCTATCGCCATATCGGGCACAAATTCCAGACTCCGGGCTGATACTGAGCAGAAAAACCCAAATATCAGTTTGCTCGACCCAGGATACGAACCCAGGACCTCAGAGCGATGTCGTACCGCGCATGGAGTACAACTACGCCACCGAGGCAGTCTTGTTTTTCCATATATGACCGTGTTAAACTAGCCACTCTTCGCTTGACCGCCTTCAGGACTCGGACCACATTTCGACCCGACCAGAATAGCCTACATTTGACGACCAATGAAACAGAACATTGATCTTGAGCGATAAAACGCATGTATCACGTGTTTGATGCGCACTATAAATAACCATTGCGCTCAAATTGAGCCATCGGCCAATTTGTTTTACGGCTCGTTGTCGCACCGCCGCGATTAAACATTTGGGCACGAAGGCGTGGTCCAGGCGGCGACAAGACCGCATGAGACAAAAAAATCCTTGTGACGTCGTAGGTAGATTTTATAATTCCTTTTTAAACCACGTATTAGATATAAGCACTTGGATTGTACCCCCGGAAGTCTGTAGACTGAGGTGTACGAACATTACGAATACTTAATGTAGTGTTGGTATCTATTTAATAGATACTATACTTTGTATCACGTATACCAGTAGTGGGGGTAGCTGTCAATCTGTCAATCGGTTGGACTTAAGACGAGCGCCTGCGTTTGGAACTGTGTGTAAAGGTGAGCCAGTGAATAATATGAATAGCAAATTACAAGGACAAACAGACACTACACTTAACTACCCCAAAACATTTGCTAACGATATATTTAACAGGAACGGGATCACACACGTTCACAGCCGGAGTCACTACTCACTGTTGCCTAAAGTTGCCATTATTTTTACATCACAGAGTCCGCGGACTCGTGTTCGCTTCGTTTTACTGTGTGTACAAAGCTTTACACTTCTCCGCTGGGCGGCCGCGAATAATTCCGCCAAATGGTTATTGCACGGGTAAAGATTTCAATGGATTCCAATTGGGAATTGGTTCAGCTGACAGTCGCGTTTAGATTGTGAATTATATTTCGGGGCGGCGTCGTGTTCGCTTTTTCAGCAAATTGGAAATTATGTACTGTAAATTGGGAGTTGAATGTAAGACGTTTTTGTGAGACAAGTTTTTGCGAGATATAATCTTTGTTTTATTCAATGCGTTTTTAATGTTTTGCTTAAACGACTATGTCCACGTAACATTTTGACTGTAAAGTGTTTAAGTTACCTACCTCAAAATTTTTACTTTTAAATATTTTTGTTATTTTACCCTACGGTATAAACGCCTTTTGTCTAAATAAAAATCCTACTACTAAAAATACCTATAAGCGAATATACCATTTATTTTTAACACATTTTTAATACAATACTTATCAATCCTATCCTCATTCCAATATTTGCATAGAGAACGCCGTACTTCAACATTCAAATCCAATCCAATTACACTGGCGCTCATCACCCGTTCCTAGCGTAAACAGTGGCCTCTTTAAAATCCGTTCCAATCGCATTACCCACGCCCCACGTGGACAATGCACGTTGGTTTTGCCCCCCATTCCGCCATTGTGGGCAAATTAGCGACGCGCGACAGACAATGCCGCGAATGAACAAAGCGTTTGTGTTGTAAATTAATATCCTAACAAAGGATTCGTGGATGTTTTTTGTTGTTTGTGTTTTCACGCTGTTTTTGCGAAGAATGAGGGTGTTTTTTGTAGTGCGCATTACTTCGGTATTTGCGACATAGTTGCCATCTCTAGCATCTTAATTTCATTCAACATATAGCTTGTATTTATCTAATTGTAACATTTTTTGCATTAAATTTACACATTGACAGGCAAATTATATAGGGAAATACCTTGTGCGGCTCCATCCGCGTGAAAAAGTTTTTCCAGGATAAAAATCCCGTTTAATATTTTCCCGAGAAAAAGGTAACTTATAACACTCAAGACTAATGTAGCTAGCTTTCTATTACTGAAAGAGTTTTCTAAATTAGTTTAGTTACTGAGATTAGGGAATTCAAACAAACAAACTCTTTATTAGTATAGGATTTAATAAATTTAACCCAACAATAACCCTTATATTTGACTCACCTACAACTAAAGAAGCACTACCAAACACTACGATGTCAAAATGTTAACGTTTAGAGCTGCCAACTCGAATCAAAAGAACCTCAGCGGCGGTCATCAAGCCGGCAGCCTCTCGAGAAACAGCTCCATTCAACCGTAATCCCCTCCACTCTACCATCCCGCGACTCGTTAGCGCGGCACTTAGAAAAACTTGTTACAAGTGTTGTATCTTCTTGAATAAAAGATTTTTATACAAATGAATGACGAGACGAGAAGACTGGTCCGTCATGAAGACTGGTGACTTAAACAACATCACATCACACCCTTATCTCCGAAGAGGTAGGCGGAGATGTAACCAGGGCATATACTTTTCGCCATATGGTGGTCCGCCCCATGATGTGATAAGAAGGGAGAGAATTGCCAAATCGGTCACAAATTCCAGACTCGGGGTGTCAGCCCTACTGCATAGGTTCAAATTAAGTTTTTAACGAATGGGCACTGCTTTTCGACTGGCGGTTGAGTTTTTGTTTACACAGAATTTTCTTTAGTCACCCATTTGTAATACTTACAAAGTCATGGGCGCCAGGAGGGGGGTGCAATTAGGTTCACGTGCACCCCCTTTCAGAAATAAATCACAAAAAATATAAGTCACTGAATAAATCTGCAACAATGGCAACTATTGACCACAGATATGTTTTTATGATACAGCATTTTCAAAAACCCGTGCGATTAGAATTTGAAATAATCTCCTCCTTTTTTTGAAGTCGGTTAAAAATAACAATAATATTGTAGTATAGTACGTAGATGCGTATATGCACCTTCCTAAAACTTATCTTGACGGCGCCCATGCACAGAATCAACAAACAGTGTCTACCTGCATTTTAAGGTTCGCAACACAGTACAACATTGTACAAACGGCAAAAGACTTCCGAGTTTAGCTCAAAGGCACGCAGAGGCTAAGAATTCGCCGTCATTTTTGGGGTCGCGAACAATTTTCATACAATGCACACCTGATTACCAAGCATTTTTGGTGCAAATAGGCCTTTTAGCAAAAATTTTCATTTTTCTTTGTAGAGTGGCGATAGGGACTTACCTTAAAATAATGGATATGAAAAGATCAACACGAGAAATAAGAGATGTGTAACATTATCAAAAAGTAGGATGTTTTAATGTAATCCAATAAAAGCATTCATCCTCTTATAATATAATTTTAAACCCATATTCATTTAAGAGGAAAATTTCAAAGTATTTTACTTAAAAAATATAAAAATACAAGCAACTATGACTCGTCATAGTTTGGAATAAATTGCGCATTTTGCTCAAGGAAAACTTGTGAAATACCCATTTTTTATTCAAAAATATTAATTAATTCTTTTATTGAGCTGCATATTTACTAAACAACCTTGCGGTACATTGACACTGAATGTATTATCGGGTTTGGAAAAACTAATAATTTATTCAAGAGAATCTGTCAACTAAACAATGGTACCGGAATCTGTTTATTTTATACTTAGACTCGACAAAACTAATATTTGCCAACATATCGAGCAGTAAATGGCTTTGTCATGAGTCTGGATATTTGAAAACATTTGTAGACTTGTTCACAAGAAGCAATGGATCATTATTTCATTATTTTCCGCCTCACATTATCCCAATATGCACTCGGATGTCAGATTCATTTTCATCATTTCTAAATAATACTCGTATGAGTGTGGACTTTGTGCCCTCGTGATTATAGGAATTATGCAAAACTGCTTTGGCTTGGTTTTTTTCAATCAGCCACGAGCATAATTTCGGACAAAAACCAACAAAACAACATCGGGATTCCCTATAATGACAGGTATTTGCGAATTTGATATTGTGACCTGGGTATCGAATCTTGGCAGACTCCTCCTCCTCCCTCTCAGAAGTAGAGGAGGCCCGTGCTCAGCAGTGGGCAAGTATATAATACAGGGCTGATATTAATATTATTATTATTATATCGAATCTAGGATCACGCGTACAAACTAAAATCTAAAATGTCATAGGTAATCTGGTTTATTTTCGTACATCCCGTACAGTAATGGCGATTGATCACAGTCGACTCGCTGCGTATGCGCAGTGTCGCTCCAAGTGGGGCCGCTGATTATCTCCGAATGGATACCAGTTCCATCCAGATACCAGCGAGGCCGGCGGGAGCGGCGCGGCGAACCGAGGAACGAGATACAACGCACTTCGATCCTTGCGATTCGGATTGCTCTGTTTTGTTAGTTATAGAAAATCAAGACATAGGTAAGAATACAGAAAAAAACATATAATACCGCTTTCGGCGGTTTAGTTTCAAAAAGCGATATTTTTATAAATGTTATAGACAAAAAAATTGTTATCGTTTTTTGAAAAACAAAAACTACCTATATGTGTGAAGAATAATTCCCAACTGTACCTTAGATTTAAACTTAAACATTTTTCGAATATGGCTTTGAAAATTCAATCTAAGATATTATAATTAAGATACTGGAGTTTTGGATTTACAAAACCAAAGACGATAATATATTTATTGAAAGCAATAGTAACCAATCTACTTATTTAACTTTTTCATACATTAATAGATGTGGACAATTAGTATTCCAAGCGATGACTGTAGAAGACAATAAAATAAAAGATAAACCGAAGGTGCCTCAGAACAATTCACTCAATGAATGACTCCTCACAGTTTTAATTGAAACTTTATTACCCAATTTCAAATTATGACACGAGATGACATCGATTCCAATAAATAGGGAAGAACATAAACGACAAACCAACCAGTAAAATATAAACATAAAGCAAAACATACATTCCAATAAGTTTTAGATTCACTCTTGACGTTCAATATATGTATCAGTCTATGCAACATTACTTCTTTCACTATATTAAACCCTTCAAATTCTGGATATCATTTATGCCTCAGTCAACCAAAGTTTGCTTAATTTTTAATTACGCAAAAACAATACTTGTCCTTTCGAAACAACCTGCATTTTGTCTACGCATTCTGGTAATACAACTTCTACTATCGTCAGTTGACCGTCATGTCCAAAACCGCTTCAAACTATGTAATGGATATCCAAATGAGAGCAATCTAAACCTGCGTCAGCACATGACGTGAGAGTCGAGTAACAAATCACTCGCCGCCAATCAGGCTGTCACACTCCTGCGGCAGAACAAGGTCGGGCGGCGAGTGGCCGCAGCAATCCGGCTACAATTGCATAGTCGGTACATGCCGGTTGACATCGTGATACAGGACTTTTTGTACACATAATTGAACAGTATGTCACTTCTCTTTATTTGATGTGATGTGACAGAGAGATATGGTAACATATTGTGATTAAGTTTTCTATATTTATTTATTTATTTAATTAATATTTGGGAAACAAACAGAAAATATCAAATATAAATAATTAAAGAATATATTACAGGATCCAGCGAAGTTAACACTAATACGTCGCTGATGATTAAATGCCATGAATAAACTTTTCAATTTTGATATAAATGATATGTATACATGTTGGTAGGGTATACGCTGCAAGTTGACTCATCGATATCACAGAATCTTGGATAAGAACATGATATAGCGACTGTAATGTCGACATTATACTGGCAAATCTAACTAAAGCGTATGTAGGTCAACTTTAAGAAATTTAATACGCAGGCTTCATGAAGCGACTGCTGGGACTTTAGATGACTATTGGGACCGCCTTAGAGAAATATCATTATCCAAATTATATCAAGGTTGCTTTCGGTAAGATATTCACTGATACACGTTTGACCAACCTTCAGTAAGCCCCATGTCATCATTCATTTCTTCAAGAACTAAATTGAACCAACAACTCATGAAAGCAAACGACGTCGCCAATCAGGCTAGCGCACTCGACAAAGGCAAGGCCGGGCGGATACAGTGACCCCTGGGCCTTATATTACTAAATGGCCGTACAGATGACCGACTACAATTGCACCTCCGGAACTGACCGGTTACCGCCACACAATCCCGACTTATTTAACTACGATACGTTTAAGAACCGAAACTGTTTGCCGGATGGGCCGGTTGATACCGTCCAATCCGGATATATTCGGTTCCAACACCGATTACCTTAGGTAAAGTATAACAACTGGTATTTGTTAGTGGACCAAATTGGACTAAAATTATAATGCTTGAGAAGATCTGTCGAATAAGATAGCTCGTAAATAGATTTGATTGGAGTTCATAAAAAATGACAATCAACATTGTGAATTAACATAAACTAGTGGTGAAAGTGTAGTGGTGTGTAAAGTAAAGTGAAAAAGTAGTGGTGGTATCTTTTGAATTTTATGTACTTGTAACAACTTTTTTTTTCTGCACTACTCCTATATATACCTCCATTATGCCAAATCTGCTACTCCTCTTTGCGCGCAATATGCTTAATAACAATTTTTTGACATCGGTACGATCCTAGATTCAAGCTTATTTTCAAAATATTACTGCATTTAAATTACACATAAATTGTCCGGGGTCGTAATTCATGTCTAATATGGCGATAGTTTAGCCTAAATCTCATAGAATATAAATAAGCTCAGTAAAACCCTAACGAACTAATTGCATCTCAACCTATCAATGCACAGAATGCAAACCTAAACTTATATGCAAGAACATTGGTATCCAATTTCAAAAATACTTACTCACTTCCCACTTCAGTCTTCCAGAAGGTTCTAGATACACTCGACGAATTCTAATTCATTGGCAATGACACTACCAGTTTGGTCGAGTGTGCATCAATTTGTCTGGATCGAGTCAGTTACCGCCACTCCTGCATTCGACCAATTCGAAACCGATATCACATTATTACCGGTGTTTGGTCGTTATGATTGGCTGAATTTGGATGTATTGTTGATAGAATTGCAGATGTTAAAGATTGCTTTTGAAGTGTTATTACTAGGTCTTATGAGACTTATGCTAAGGGTGAAGATCGCAGTGTGGATCTACGCAGTGCTTTTGAATTCGAAGTTTTGAGTGTTGTTGCTATTATTGGGGACGGAATTAGCATTGTGTGATTGCTTTGCTGAATCGACGTTCAAAATTCAACAAATTAAGGAATTGTTATTTAAGGGTGAAAGTACTGGCATTTAACTGCTTAAATACTTTAAAAACGGGGTCAAATTTTACTTGAAATGTTAAAAATAAAAATACCATTTGACTTTTTCGCTCAATTTTAGTAAAAATTCTGGCTAAGCCGAATATAATGAATGCATTTAGCTCAAAGCAAGGTTTTACGGGTTAAGAAATGACGAACGGCAAAAAGCTTTGAATTTCACGTGAAATTAAATTTAAATTTGATGTGCCGGCTTAGCTCAGCGGGAAGGGAATGGCTTCTAGAGAGGAAGATCAGGATTAAACATCAAGTATTCTATCAACAAAGGCAATACTTAAAACAAGCTTTTTCTCCCGGCTTCGCCCGCGTGAAGGAGTTTACCGGGATAAAAGTCCCGCTATATACTTTCCCGGGATAGAAAGTAAGTAGTAAAGCTATAACATTTCTAGGGTATTAAACTTTGTCCATACCAAATTTAATAAAAATCCATTCAATACATTTTGAGAAAATCGATAACGTACAGACAGACAGAAAAGGGGACTTTGTTTTATAATATGTACAGATTAGTGATTTGCGCATTAAGTAATTAGAAGAACACAATTCATGCATAACGTACTGCCTACACGAATTTTCGAGATTTTTAGTTAGTTTAAGTTTGTAATTTTAAGTTTAGTTTAGAAAATACATTGTGTATTTTATTAGATGTAGGCTATAGCTTTATTTATTTATTTGTCCCTGGACACTGCTGATGCTCATGAGCCCCATAGCCGCTTATCATCAAACAGACCGATAGTTCGTCAATTTACTCAAAAAGCCCTGACAATAATCTCATGCTCATAAATAAACAAATCTTTGTTTACATTCAATGATCATTATAAATCAAATGTCTATAAAGGTGAAGGAAAATAGTGAGTCATGAGAACCGGTATGAGTTTGGATTAACTGTTTTGCGTTAAGAAACCTTCAGTGAGTTATGTAAGTCGCATTAATTTTTTACTAGAGAACGAGCAAGTGGATCGAATTTTTAATACTAATGAACTAACAATATTAGTGGAGTAAGTTGTCAACCTTTAAAGAAGTTAAGAACAGGTACATTTTTCGAAATGAGGAACCACGCTGTAGTAATATCACGTACGGTGTGTGGGATTTTGAGATGGACAAACATCTTTAAGACCGGCAGCGCATTCATTAATTCATTCATAATATCAGATAGAAGAAAAGACGAGGAAGTAATTTACGGCCTATGTCGTCATCGCATATAGAAACTGACGCATTTACGATTGAACAAGTATTGATCGATAACGATACGTCGCATTGATTTGAATTAATTATGGATATTTATTTATTTATTTATTCATTTGTAATAAGGTACACCAACAGCACTACATATTACATCAATCAATATTATAAAAAACTATAAGGTACAGCATCTGATATGTGTGCTACTAATAGGTGAACACAGCATTTACCACTAACAACATTATATACTAAATAATTTGTCTATAAAAACTATTGTAAACAACGTCATATAATTGGCAACAGAAAAGGTTATTGAGAATATCTCGTTGACAAAATTTATAAAAAAGTTACATGTTAATTTGTGAGATATTCCAGCAGTCTTTCTTTGAACACTTTTACAGAATCATTAAATATATCAATATCCACTTTAGTGCCAACTTTATTATATAGAGCACATAATCTAGTTATTGGAGCATTTAGACCTAAGTTAGTTCTGTAAGAAGGTGTTTTAAAAATACTAGTTATTGGGCGTCTGGGTTTGTTGTAAGGAACTGCTATACTGATGTTTTCGAGGAGTTCACTGCATGAAATTTTATTATTAACTAACTTATATAGGATATGTGTACATTCACATTTATTTGACGTCAAGCAATACGTATATTACTAACTACCAGGTGTTTTTTGCGGCTTCCCCTGCTTGTTAAGCCTTTCCCGCCACAAAAGTTCTTAAAACACTAGCCATTTATAGCGCCGTCTGAACAACACCAGCGCCATCCATTTAAAATAAATATTACCCATGAGAGCAAATTAATGGGGTACAAAGTAGCCTATATATTATTGCCAGACATGTTCTATCCGTTTGCCATGTTTCATAAAAATCCGTTCAGCTATTTCTGCGTTTAATTCTAACAAACATCCATGGCGACTGTCGAGGGAGCCACTTGTTACTTCATTCAACATTTTTAGAATAAAAAACCTTGCTTATCAATAGTAATCACATACCATGATCGTATAACACGAAATATACATACTTCACATACTAAACCTATCTGGACTCTATTTACCACTAAGTATAGTGGTGTCACTTTGCCGCCCCAATATGAAAAATTCAACAAAATTCCAAGACAGCCCGTATCACGAGGTACTGCGCATTATCAAAGTCGTATTTTGGAAATGGTGGCCAGATATCGAGGGGCGGGAACTCAGTTTCCGAGTCGGATGTCGTTACGCGTGTATTGATGGGCATATATGAATGTTAATATGTGTATCTTTGATCGCTAATATTGGGCACGAAAACCCAATATCACTTTGCCCGACCTTACTCATTATTTTTAATCTAAATTATACAATAATATTCCAAAAACATACTAAAGTCTAATGCTAATTACGTAAGGAAATGTGGCATTATACAATACAAAAAGTGTCGAACAGGTTTCTGTGTCACGCGGGACCTACACTCGCTAAACGAGATGTGACGTCACGAAACAAAAAACAAATGCTACGAACATAGCTACAAATGTAAAATCCATGTAATTTACACCTTATATTAAGGTAGTATATCGTTTGTTCACGAGTCATGTAAAGTTCAACCGATTTTGGAGAAAATTTATATATGTAAAATGAAACTCAAGCAAATATCACGGGAAAGAGATTGATGCAAAAAGCCACTTTCAAATGGTCCAACTAAATTCTATCGTCATCAGCCACATGAAGTCCATTGATGAACATTCCTCTAAAGATTTCCAAACCAGATTTTTAGGAACGGCCTGCATCCAACCTGTTCAACTGTGTCCTATATAGGTCGGCTATTACATAGACCTCAAGCTATAGAAGCATAGACCTGAAACGTATTTGAACACGCCCATTACTGCGCCGATATATTAAAAATCTTTCACCATCAAAAAGCCACAATATAGAGTACTACATGCTCACTTTTTTCCCGCGAATGAAATAAGGGACCGGCCTACGCTTGATTTTGTAAATTATTCTATATGTAATGGTTAATAATACGAAAAAGAAGCACTCCTGCAAAAACTGCATAAAAATTGGTTAAAAAAAATGAGCGAGTAATTCATATTTAAAATATTGTAATGTGCAGAAGTGGGCGCGATGTGGCGATATCGTTTCATCTCTTTCTTTCGCACGGGTCGTAATTCCCGATGACGTCACAATTGGGTATTTCGTCTCTTTTCTGTTTCTTGTTAATTACTCCTTCCACCGAAATTCAGACTTATAACTTGTTAATTTTTTACCGGATTTTAATAATTCCTTCCGTGCTATAATTTATATTATGTAAATATTTGATAATAGTAAAGAACAAAATGAATCCGGTACCCTAGTAT